>NC_089788.1:77327719-77395219 GCF_040412425.1 Macrobrachium rosenbergii | reverse complement strand
GAGAGAGATTTCAACTTTAAACACAAAACTCGGCAGGCGAACAATAATGCCCGTCATGGCATTCAAAGCAAGACAACAATAGCAATTGTGTCCTCTGGTAATTTTGGATAATATGCCACTGCCATGCGTCGCCAACACGAGATATAAAAACAATAATAATTCTGGCGAACTTGACATTCCGGTTGAAACACCCAACTTGGCAACAAGGGTTTTTCCTCCCATACGTTTCATCTGCTGCACATTTCAGTTCAGGTGAGAAAAAATAATTTATTTTTTGTTTCTTGAAATAGTTGAGACATTAATACAAATGTGTGCAGATGTATATATACAGTATATATATATATATATATATATATATATATATATATATATATATATATATATATATATATATATATATATATATATATATAAAAAGAAATTTGAAACTGTTATGACGTCGGTAGCGGCAAAACGAACTCGGGGTCCCATAATCTCAAGAAGGTCATGTTGCCGACCTGACCACGACGGCAAAAGTGACCTCGTTGTGATTATGGGACGCAGGTTCGTTTCCCGCTACCGGGCATCACAACTGCTTCAAATTTCTTGCACCTGGATCGAAGGCTTTGTAATGACAATAGTATTCAAACGTGTGAGGAGATTTTTAGAAGTTAAGGCATTGTGGTGCTATTACAATTGCATATGTATCTGGTAAAAAGTGACCAGTAAATTTTACACTCACACACACACACGTATATATATATATATATTGCCTAATGAGGTTAATATGTCTGAAAACCATGGAATCTACATAAAATGTTGTAAGACTTGGGTAAAAATAATTAATCAGTTTTAATTAATGTGTAAGAAACGACAAACGTCAAGCTGAAAATGATTTGTGCATACCAATCCTCTACCCATCCTTCCTTCTCCCCTTCTCCCAACAGGTTCAGACCGCAAAGATGGTGAAAATGGGATTAATGTCAGCTGTGCTTCTCGTCACTCTGTTTGCCATCATCAACACATCAGAGGCCAGTCCTCGAAAAGTTGACCAAGGTAAGACACAACCTCTTGTTTTTGATGAACTGCAGTAGTCAAAGAGGTTGTAAGTACCACTGCTGATAACAATAACATTCTTCAATATTTCTCCTTTTTCAGCTTGCATTGATCAAATCTGCACTATGGAATATGACCCCATTTGTGGCACTGATGGGAATACATACAGCAACAAGTGCCAATTCAGGCTTGAGAAGAGATGCAACAATCGTAAGCTGAGGATTCAGTGCTATGGAGAATGCGGTAACTGTAAGTCTCCTCAAAGTATCTAGTATTTATCCCATTCATGATGACCTAAAATGAAGTTTATGTATGTTTTGTCTGTTCATTATCTGTGCTTATTATGGGACTTGAAATCAGAAAGCCTGAACAATGATTTTTGCTCCTAGAATGTCAGCAAATGGCTAGAGTAAGCGCCATGAGATGGTTGGTACTTGTAGAGAGAATGGGGAGAAAAGAGATTGGTATAGAGTGCAAATGAAGATGCTGTTAAACAATTTGGCTATGAGTTGATTTTTTTCTTCTACAGGCCGCACTTAATGATTGACGGAAGGTCTTCACTAACAATGGAAGGAATAGTTTCATAGACAATGCATAAAGCCAACTGTATCACTGATGTAATCCTTCAAATATGCAACTGTAGTCTTGCCTTAGAATTTCTTCCATGAAATGTCTGCACCATTCATTGAATTTATTATCATTGAAGCATTGTATCATTTATGAAAAAAATGTAATAAAACCTGCATCCAAAATCCAGTTATTAACTCTTATTTCCCTTCATATAGGTTTCAGTACAGGGATAATTTTACAAACAACCACCCTACAAACACTATTAGTACAATTCACTGATATGACATGAACACTACTGAACGACAGATGGTTGCATCTGAAGGAAAACTGAGAAATTCAAAGATGGATGCCACCAACAACAAATTTTCAATAAAATGTCAACAGGCTAAATTTTCTAGTGATGCACCCTCAAAGAAAGTCACAAAAAAACTAAATTTCCAACCAATAACTATGAATCCTTCCAATGTACCTATGTTGGCCACACTAACATGACTTTTTGAGGACATCTGCAGTACCTTACAATCCAAGGTACCATCATCCATTATTTTACACTGACTGTCTAACTAATGCTTAAAGTAGAGTGACATGTACGAAGGACTGAACACATCCACTGTGCCGAGATTTGCCCATATCCTTATGTCCAGGAGAGAGCCAAAGGTTGAGTTTTGAATCCAAGGGTTTGATGGTCTTGTCTTTATTTATCATCTTAACATCCAACACACGCAAGGTATGGCTGTGTAAACTAAGTTCAGGTGACCTATTTAAATGTGGAGTGTAGTTACCATGAAGTTCTTTGCTTTAAAATTTTCAGTAAGTTCTACAGTATTTATGTATATGCTGTTTACCATAATCCAAATATCGACGATTCTGTTTATGACTGTCTTTTGGAGAGGATTAGTACGGCTCTGTCACAGGACTCTAAAGCTTCATTCGTTATTTGTGGAGACTGCAACGTAAAGCACAGCGAGTGGCCTCATTCAAATTCCACAGATCAGCTTGGCAGGTCTGCTCTTGAGTTCTGTGTGTCCTTTGACTTTTGTCCAGCTAACTGAGGAACCCACGCATATTTGGGGAAAACAGATTAGACCCCATATTCACAGATATTCCAGCCATCAAGTCCAATATCTGTGAGTATATAGGCACTACCTACCATTGAGGCACTGAGATAGGCACATCTGTTAATCAATATGTTCCTAATGCACCCATTGGAAAAGAGGTCTGGCTGAAATCTAGGGCCAACTGGGATCGCATTATTGAAGCTTGTCAGGTACTTCATATTTCAGATGCTATATCAGATCCAGATCCCAAGAAGAAGTAATATAGAATGATGATGTCTATTTTAGCAAGGTATGTCCCTAGAAAGGTCATCAAATTCAGTACAAATGACAAGCAATGGTTTGATGATGCAAGTAGATAAGTTTTTACCATGACAAACAGACCAAATTCAACACATGAGGACGAAATCGTTCACATAAAAATGACATGTTTTGTTAAATCTTACCATGTTACGAAAAGAATGGACTATGTAGCTGAGAGAAATTTCGATATTTCCTTAAAGAGGAAACGTAAAGTAATTACTCAGCGCCATCTGTGGTGGACCAGATTGTGTCTGGCGTTCCACAGGGTAGTGTTCTTGGTCTGCTGTTATTTTTATTGTGTAAAGTGATATGGTTGTTAGCCTGGAAAACAATATTGTTCAGTACAATGGTGAATGCAGCACTTGTTGGTGCAGTAAAGTCTCCATTTATGTGAATTATGTAGCCAGTGTGGTATGAGGCTGAACTCTAGTAAAATGCAAACACCATTGATTAGCAGATCTCGTACAGATTATCCACCCTATTCGCCTATTCAGGTTGAAGGGACTCTGGTAAATGAATCTAAAGCTATAACTGTTCTTGGTGTAACTTTTAATTCACTTCTAACTTTTGAGAAACATCTAATGAAAGTTAGGTATTGTATATAAGGCTCCAAATATTTAAAACACTGATAAAATCATTGCAACCTGCTTTTGGTCATTTGTCCTTCCTTTAACAGTATACTGTTCTCCGGTGTGGATGTCTGTCTCTGCCAGAGATTTATCTCTTTTAGCTAGAGTGGTTCGTGGATGTAAGTTTCTGTTTCCTAATATTAGCAGGTCGTGACTTGGTCTCTTGTTTGCCACTTTTTCATAAGTTGTATTTTAACAGAGACCTTTCACATTCATAACTGATCCCCGATCCTCTTGTCCTGCCGAGAGGGACCAGATTTGCTGAACAGCTGCACCAATATGCAGTAAATGTGCCTTTTCTGTTCCAGAGTTCCTTTATGCCTCCCTGCGGATGTCGTGCAATTGAAACTTCACAAGCTCAAGCGAAGATGCAAGGCATTACTGCCCTAAAACAATCGTTCTTGTATTTTAATCATTTACATACATTTTCATCTGTTTATTTATTCATTTGTTAATTTATCTTTCCTTTTCAGATAACTGATCTCCCCCTCTGTATCTCCCTTTACTCTTTGTGTCTTCTTTCTAATGAACACCTTTGTTTTTGAAAGCTTGAATTTCAAGTCAGTGGTTCCTGTGGGGTTGTTCCATACGAGTAGGGTTCATGTTCTGAATAATAATAATAATAATAATAATAATAATAATAATAAATAATAATAATAATAATAATAATAATAATAATAATAATAACTGATGTGGAAATGCTGTATTTTGGAGGAATTTTCTTTGCTAGTGATTTGGTGTGCAGATAACATGAACTACAAAATGAATGAGAGCTTAGGGAAGCTTTGTGGATCTCTTGGTGGTAGGAAGTTTCTCAAAATTGATAAGTTAAACTGTCTCCTACATTAGCTTTTGCTTCAATAAAAATAATGGTCAGATATACCTCCAGCCACCCATCTGCTCATTGTCATATCCATAAACTTAATCTTCCACCTTCTAAGCACTTGTACATATCAAGTCTATTTCCCCCAAATTTTTGTTTTAAAGTTTCTTCTTTTTCATTTATCCCAGGAAATCGACATTTGACTACAATGGCACCTCTTTCTCGATAGCACACTTTTGAATTCAAATCACCTGCCACGACCACTCTCTCATGAGCCAAAGATCCACGTGTAATCTTTCACCTGTTCAGAGTCTCCCGGATGTAGCAATCTCCACCCCTCATTCAACTCAGATACAATCACTCTTTGTTCCTCCAGGCAATGAATACATTCAGGGTACATTATATGCCTTTTGATGTTTGGCCCAAATGAAGTAAATTGCATTCTCAAAATGGGAGACTTTCCATTATCTTCTGACTGTTTATAATTTTGTATTTTCTCTGGGCTACATATCTTAAGGGTCACATGGTACAGAGATTACAGCATAGGTAATTTTAAAGTTCTGGAATGGCTTTTTGTGGATATTATAGACACACACACAAACAAACACACACACACAAACATATATCTATCTATCTATCTATATATATCTATATATCTATATATCTACCTATATATCTATCTATCTATATATTACTTGTGAGTAGAAGAGTAGGTGTCTTTTTACACTTGTCATTTTTGAAGCAACCATGAATGACAACTAGCTCACTACAACTAGAGAGAGAGAGAGAGAGAGAGAGAGAGAGAGAGAGAGAGAGAGAGAGAGAGAGAGAGAGAGAGATTCAAGTGCAAAACGCAGGAACAAGCAATATACAGTCCTTCTCGGAACCCATAACAAAATAACAATAGCAGTCGGAGCATCTGATAATATAGGGTAACTAGCATCTCTAATGCATAGCAACCACCAGCTATATATATGTAAGTGGGAATAGTTCTGGCCACAGTCACACTCGGGTTGAGAGACACTATTTAGAAGCTCTAGGGACTCTCTCACGTTTCATCTGCCACACACTTCAGTGAAGGTAAAAAAATGAACAAGAATTTACGTTTCGTTTTTTAGAATTAACTGTGATATTATTGAGTACTCAGCCTCAAGTTTATACAATTACAGTCACGTGTCTGTGTGTGTGTGCTCATTCTAAAACATGAAGGGTATAATGGATATATATATATATATATATATATATATATATATATATATATATATATATATATATATATATGTATATATATACATATACACATATATACATATATATATATATATATATATATATATATATATATATATATATATATATATATATAGTATATATATATATATACACACACACACACACACACACACACACATATATATACATATATATATATATATATATATATATATATATATATATATATATATATATATATATATAGAGTGCCTAATGAGGTTAATAGCATGTCTTAAAACCAGGGAATCTGCCTAAAATGTTGAAGGATGTGGCTAGAATTATTTTAGTTTAACCAATTTAGGATATTCTTCAAATTCAAAATTATTTTTATTTGCCAAGCCCATGCTCACTCCTCTCTTCTCCCTAAAGGTTCAGACCGCAAAGATGGTGAAAATGGGATTACTACCAGCTGTGCTTCTCGTCACTCTGTTTGCCATCATGAGCACATCAGAGGCCAGTCCTCGAAAGGTTGATCAAAGTAAGACACAACCTCTTGTTTTTGAGGAACTGTAGCAGTCAAAGGTAAATAGCATATCCCATCATATATTTACAAATACCATAAATTCACTGTGAACATCCAAGATTACCATATTAGCTTCTTGTATAATAGCTCTAACAGGGTTGTAAGTACTACTAATGATAACAATAACATTGTTTGGTATTTCCCCTTTTTCAGCTTGCACGAATCTACTCTGCACTATGGAATACAACCCAATTTGTGGCAGTGATGGGAATACATATAGCAACATGTGCATGTTCAACAATGCGAAGAGATGCAACAAACCTTGGCTGACGATTCAGTGCTACGGAGAATGCTATAACTGTAAGTCTCCTTAAAGTATTTAGTATTTATCCCACTCACAATAACCTTAATTGCAGTTTATGCATGCTTTTTCCGTTAGTTATCTGTGGCTGTTATGGCTGTTAAAATCAGAAAGCCTGAACGATGATTTTTGCACCGAGAATGTCAACAAATGACTAAATGCGATGAGATGGTTGGTACTTGTAGAGAGAATGGGGAGAAAAAAGGTTGGTATTGAATGAAAATGAAGATGCTGTTGAAAAATTTGACTATAAGTTGACTTTTTCATCTACAGGTAGCTCTCAGTGATTGACAGGTCTTCACTAACAATGGAAGGAATAGTTTCATAGACAACGCAAAAAGCCAACTGTATCACTGATGTAATCCTTCAAGAATGCCACTGTAGTCTTGCCTAAGATTTCTTCCATGAAATATCTGCACCATTCATTGAATTTGTTGTCACTGAAGCATTGTATCATTTACGAAAAAAAATGTATAAAACCTGCACCTAAAATCCAATTATTAACTTTTATTTCCCTTCACATATCAATGGGTTTCACTACGGGGGTAATTTTACAGATAACGACCATAAAAACACTAGTTGTAGATGTCAGTATTGTTTAAATCCATCGAACTTACATGAAAATGACCAGTGCTGAACGATGGATGGGAGTGTTTGAAGAAAAACGTTCAAGATTGAGGTCCACCAAGAACCAGTTACAATTTTCGATGAAATGTCAACAGGGCAGAGTCTTCTAAAATACTACGAGAAAGAGGTTGCAGACGACCAAAGTTATAAATAAAACTAAATATTTAATTTAAAAACTATGACTCTTTTAAAAGTATCAGTTGGTCACACTACCATGACACTGTGAGAGCATTTCAGTACCTGTCAGTCCAAGACCCACTATCTAATGCTTGAAAAAGAGTTACTCGCACACAGGATTGGAAACATGCACAGTGAGTCGAGATCTGATCTACCCATATGTCCACGAAACACCATTAATTGATGTAGAAAGGCTGTATGGAGTAGAAGTGGTAAGTGCTAAAACCTTTGTTTTTATGGTCTACGATGGGGTGCAGATGGAATGAACTGCAAAATAAATGAGCACTTAATGATGAATGGATCCCTTGGTGGGAGGAAATTCCTCCTAATTAGTAAATATGCCAACTTGTCTTTATAACCCTTGTTCAAACATTTTCGTCACTACGTTTCTAACTTAAATTGTCTCCTACTTTAAATTTTGCTCCAACTAAATAATGATCAGCTTTCTCTCCAGCCACCCATCTGCTAACTATTATACCCATGAACTCATTCTTCCACCTGCTTTGCACTTGTACTTAAGAAATCCATTTCCAAAAAATATGTTATGATAAAGTTTCTTCATTCTAATTTATCCTAGAAAATCGAGATCCGACCTCAACGCCATGTTTCTCGATCACATACTTTTGCATTTGAACTGCCTAGCACAACCACTCTCTCACGCACCAAACATCCACGTGTAATCTTTAGCCTGACCACAGAGTCTCCCGGATGTAACAATCTCCACCCCCTTATTCAACTCAGACACAATCACTCTTTGTTACTCCATGCAACGAATACAATCAGGGTACATTACATGCCTTCAGATACTGGGCCCAGATGAAGTGGATTACATTCTCAAAATGTGATAACATATATTATCTTATTACTGTTAATAAGACTATTTCAAATGAACATCTTTATCAAAATGCTGCCTTATTTAAACACCATACTCCCACTCAATTTCTTCTGGCAAAAAAAAAAAAATTATTGTAGATATTCCTGAAAAGTAAAAAAAAAAAAATCAGAAAAAACATAAATTAATATTTCCTGTATTTCCGTTATGTTATCTATCTAACTAACTTACATATTGTAAGAGCCCTATGGTACGCAGAATGTTTTATGGGTAATTTTATATTTTTGGAATGAATTGTATGGATAGCAATAAGCCTAAATAAGGTTTTTATTTTTCTTCCATGAATTGTTGTGCACACTCATACCAGCACACGCGCACACACACACACAAATATACACACAAATAAATATATGTTTGTGTTGGTATTAGAGATTATGTACCGTTTTATACTTGATAGTTGTTACGCAACTATGAATAGCAATAAGTCACGAGAGAGAGAGAGAGAGAGAGAGAGAGAGAGAGAGAGAGAGAGAGAGAGAGAGTACTACAGGTTATTTTCGGATCTGTGACCACGGTTCAGAGGCTTCTGGAATTTTACTACTTTTCGGAATTCATAACCAAGTTTAATAACATTTACTCCATAGCTTGTGGTACAACCCAGGAGTTCATATATCTTTCACAATCATGAGATATGTTTATGATCACGTGTCTGTGAAATATTTAGCTTATTAGAACTAAAAGGACGCTGTTTCAGCCCATAAAAATATAAAACCTTTCAATTTTAGGTCAAGCGACTGATACATCTATTCGTTTGGAAATACGACTTAGGGAAACTGTTACGTCAACAGGAAATTCTAACACTGGGAACCTGTATCACTCAAAGCTAGCGATTCAAGTACAAAACTCAGCAGGTGAATGATATTGTTCTTCTCGGAACCCGGAGCATAATAGGAAAACCAGTATGGATTCTGTCAAAATTGGTTAATTGGCAACCTCACGAACGCCGGCTCCTAGTACAGTATATATATAATGGTTATTGTGCGCCGCTTGATCAATCAGGTTAAGACACCCAATCTAGAAGCAAGTTCCCCAATCTTTTCTTCTGTTGCACATTACAGTTCAGATAAAAAAAGGGCTATTTTTAACTTTTTGAATAAACAGGGATATTTTTGAGCTCTCAGCAGATTAATTGTAAAATATTGGTTCTTTATAAGCACAAGCAAGTACACGCACATACAAATGTGTGTGTGCGTGTGTGTGTGTGTGTGTGAGAGAGAGAGAGAGAGAGAGAGAGAGAGAGAGAAAAAGAGAGGAAGATTGAACGGCTGATGTCAAAAATAATACAAATGCATTTACATGTTTTCTGTTGATTTTCTAAGTATTTTTTCCAAATGATATTTGTCAGAGTGGTTAAAATAGTGTGACTTCGATATTAAAGTTATCTTTCAGTTAACATTTTTAGAAATATATATATATATATATATATATATATATATATATATATATATATATATATATATATATATATATATATATATATATATAACCAATATACACCGCAGAAATTGTATCTAATAAAAGTGTATAGAAAAGCTATAAAACCTAGAGGAACATTGTTGATTTGTTAGAAAACTTCAAGTTAGGACAACCTACAAATTCGAAATTATTCGTGCATACGGAACTTATAACCATTTCTTTCTTCTCTCTACAGGTCCAGACCGTAAAGATGGTGAAAATGGGATTACTGTCAGCTGTGCTTCTCGTCACTCTGTTTGCCATCATCGGCACATCAGAGGCCGATCCTCATAATCATGAACCAGGTAAGACTCCACTTCTTGTTTTCATAATAGGTGGGACTTCATCACTTATTTATTATTCATTTTTTTACATCAGTGTTTAAAAATATGTGTAAGAATATTTTTTTTTTAGATTCTGATTGGTATGGGTACTATGCAGTCGGTAGTCAATATATTTTAATTTTATCCACTCTCAGATACTGTACCATCATTATGGATATCCAAGAATGTCATACTAGCCTCACTATGTATCATAATTTAGCACGAAGACTATAAAACTATTACGAATATTATAAATCTTATTTGATATTTTTTTGCTTTACAGCTTGTGGTAACACATTTTGCACAGCTGACTACAGCCCTGTTTGTGGCAGCGATGGGAAGACATACTCCAACTCCTGCTTCTTCGACATTGAGAAGAGATGCAAGAATCCCGGACTAACGGTGCGATGCCAAGGAGAATGCAGCAATTGTAAGTCTCTCGTCATTATTCAGTATTTAGTCTGTTCAGAATTACCTGTAGTTTAATTTATGTATGATTTTTGCATCGTCAAAGTGAACAAATGACTAACGTTGAAATGGTCTGTACATGTAGAGAGAATGGGGAGAAAAGAGACTGGCAAAGAGGGAAAATGTTGATGATAATAACCAGGTTCACTATGAGGGTACTTTTACTATCTACTCCTTTATTGGAAGTCAGTGTGGGATATCTACTTGGAGTTCTGACTACAAAGGGCACTGACTCGGCCATATTGGAGACTTCAATGCAGACCAGAACAGGAGGGAGAGACAAAATTCATTTTATTTGAATATAATCTTAAGGGTTGCATTCATTTTCTCTCCATTATTTCTTAAGAAACCTAAAAAACTTTAGAGCTCGTAAATATATGAAACTTTTCCAGTCATGATTTCATGTCTTTATCAACCTTGTAAGATTCCTTAGTGATTACAGATGAGGGAAACGCTGGACAGTTAATCAGCTGTTGAAACATATCTCTTTATTCATCAATTTTCCAACGAATTTATTTATTTATATATTAATTCACTTATTCAATCCATTTTTTATCAATTCATTCCAACCATCACATGAGTCATTCGTTTTTAAAATATTTCCTTTTTCTTCTACAGGTGCACATTAGTGAGCGACAGAAGTACTCATTAAATATGGGAAAAATAGTTAAAGATAATGCATAAAGTCATCTGTACCACTGATGTAATTCTTCACGTATGTCAGTGTATGTTTGACTTGAATTTCCTATATTTGACTTGAATTTCCTACATGAAATATCTGCATCATTCACTGAATGAATTATTGCTGCAGCATTGTATCACTTGTGAACAAATCAAAATAAAACCTGCATCTAAAATCCGATTTTATGTCTTATTTCCCTTCGATATCACTGAGTTTAGTATAGATATCAATTTACAAATAATCAACCAAAGTTACCATTGGTTTGATTAATTTAAGTTACTTGGAAATTAGGAGCATGTATTTGAAGCCAGCCATTGGTTTGAAACGAAAACACGTTTGGTATTGTTGTAAATGAAATAAAAGCAAGGAATAGGTAATTTTTAGCAATCAAATTCATATCTCTGAACTGCTTTTATTACAGACTTTGAATATTCCAATCATTAATTTGACTAAACAATAAATGAAATGACACACATGACAGGCTACAGGCTAAGTTATTACTGTCCTAGTAATTGTATAGAGTTGAACACAGTTACTTTGACATGTCTAAAGCTCAGAGCTGTAGGAAACGGATGAGAAAAAACTCAGGAGAGCAAAAAGATGAGGGTGACACGGAGAATAATAAAGTTATTGAACAAATATCAAGTTTATTTATGTTTAAGAAAGTACAGAGTTGACACACTCCCACGAAAATATGAGGACAGTGACTTAGGACCTAGTTTTGGCTCAGGGGTTTTTGACAGGCTCACCCTTAGCTCCCATCCCCAACCCCACACAGCAGAATTATCACCTGTGGGACAGCTTCCCAGAGGGTTTCGTGCAATCGGAACCTCAGAAGTTCAAGCAAAGATGCAATCCATTACTTCCTCAATACTATTCTCTTTGCATTTTAATGCATTTGTAGCTATTTATTAATGTGTATTTATTTATTTTCTCTTTTTTAGTAAGTGGGATTTTTTCTTTTTGTATTTCCCCATTATCTCCTCTTACTTCTTCCTAATGAACACCATATTCTTTGGATGCTTGAATTCTAAGTCAATTGCCCCCGGGGTGCTTGTTCTATATAAATAGGTTTCATCTTTTGAAAAACAACAATAATCACTCATACATCCCTACATACACAGATTTCTACATTCCCTTTCAAAACATTTTTCCTTAAAACTCTCTGCTATCAGTAACCATGATTTGACATGATACCACATCACAATCTCTTTCTCTGTTTCATACTTTTGCATTTAAACCACATAGCACAACTACCCTTACATGTACAGACTGAGACACTACCATAAACGCTCTCTTTTACCCTCACATGTATCTTTCACCTATTCCTAGACCATGTAATGTTATGCGAATCTCTTTCACTGCAGAAACAATCACTATTTGTTCTTCCAGGTAATGAATACATACTAGATATGTATATGACTTTGGATGTTTGGCAAAAATTAAGTAAATTAAATTTTCAAAATGGTATGCTATATATCATCTCATTACTGTTTGTAGGGCCATCTTTAATTAATATCTATTTGAAACTGTGGAATGATTTAAACACCAGACTCATATTCAGATGTTTTTATAATTTTGGAGTCCATTGTATACACTATAGTAACTTCAAATTGGGTTTTTATTTTTCCTTTCGTAATTTAATATACGTGCACATACATGCCACAACTTCAACTACAAGCGTGCAAACACCCACACATATGTATATATATATATATATATATATATATATATATATATATATATACATATATATATACATATATATATATATATATATATATATATATATATATATATATATATATATATATATATATATATATATATATATATATATATATATATATATATATATATATATATATATATATATATATATATATATATATATATATATTAAGAGGAACGACAGATGCAGTGTTTGTTCTCCGACAAACGATGGAAAAATACCTGGTGAAGCAGAAAGGACTGCAAAATTATTCGTAGATCTGGAAAAGGCATACGATAGAGTACCAAGCCAAGAGGTTTGGAGGCGCATGCGAGTAAAGGGAACACCGGAGAAGTGTGTGAGGTTGGTCCAAGATATGTGAAAAAGTGCAAAAACGCGGGTAAGAAGCAGTGTTGGGTTAACTGAATGGATACCAGTAAGAGTTGGTTTACACCAGGGATCTGCTCTAAGTCCATATGTTTTTGACCTAATAATGGATGTTCTATCTCAAGGAATGAGAAATCAGTCCCAGTGGTGCATGTTGTTCCCTGATGACATCTTGTTATGCAGCACCAACAGAGGGGTAGTGGAGTCAAAACTAGAGCAGTGCAGAAAGGTACTGGAAGACAGAGGTTTAAACTGCCTAGCACCAAACATCCACGTGTAATCTTTAACCTGATCACAGTCTCCCGGATGTAACAATCTCCACCCCCTTATTCAACTCAGACACAATCACTCTTTGTTACTCCCTGCAATGAATACAATCAGGGTACATTATATGCCTTTAGATATTGGACCCAGATGAAGTGGAATACATTCTCAAAATGTGATTACATATATTATCTTATTACTCTTAATAAGACTATTTCAAATGAACATCTTTATCAAAATGCTGCCTTATTTAAACACCACACTCCCACTCAATTTTTTCTGGCAAAAAAAAATTATTGTAGATATTCCTGAAACGTAAAAAAAAAAAAAAAAAAAAAAAAAAAATCAGGAAAACCTAGATTAATATTTCCTGTATTTCCGTTAGTGTTATCTTCTGTGTAACTAACTTACATATTGTAAGAGCCCTATGGTACGCCGAATGTTTTATGGGTAATTTTATATTTTTGGAATGAATTGTATGGATAGCAATAAGCCTAAATAAGGATTTTATTTTTTCTTCCATGAATTGATGTACACACTCATACCAGCACACGCGCACACACACACACAATTATACACACAAATAAATATATGTTTGTGTTGGTATTAGAGATTATGTACCGTTTTATACTTGATAGTTGTTACGCAACTATGAATAGCAATAAGCTCAAGCTCAAGAGAGAGAGAGAGAGAGAGAGAGAGAGAGAGAGAGAGAGAGAGAGAGAGAGTACTACAGGTTATTTTCGGATCTGTGACAACGGTTCAGAGGCTTCTGGAATTTTACTACTTTTCGGAATTCATAACCGAGTTTAATAACACTTACTCCATAGCTTGTGGTACAACCCAAGAACTCAGATATCTTTCACAATCATGAAATATGTTTATGGTCACGTGTATGTGAATTATTTAGCTTATTAGAATTAATAGGACGCCGTTTCAGCCCATAAATAATATAAAACTTTTCAATTTTAGGTCAAGCGACTGATACATCTACTCGTTTGGAAATACGACTTAGGGAAACTGTTACGTCAACAGGAAATTCCGTGATAGACTTAAGGATAATCATTAATATCTTCTAACCTTGGGAACCTTTATCACTCAAAGCTAGCGATTTAAGGACAAAGCTCAGCAGGTGAATAATATTGTTCTTCTCGGAACCCGGGGGATAATAGGAAAACCAGTATGGATTCTGTCGAAATTGGTTAACTGGCAACCTCAAGAACGTCAGCTCCTAGTACGGTATATAAGTGATTATTGTGCCCAGTTTGATCAGTCAGGTTAAGACATCCAGTCTAGAAGCAAGTTCCCCAATCGTTTCTTCTGTTGCACATTACAATTCAGATAAAAAAGGGTTATTTTTAATTTTTTAAATAAATAGGGATATTTTTGAGCTTTCAGGAGATTAATTATGAAGTATTGGTGCCTTTACAAACACAAGTAAGCACACGCACATACAAGTGTGTCTGTATGTGTGTGTGTGCGTGTGAGATTGAACGGCTGATGTCAAACATAGCACAAATGCATTTACATGTTCCCTGTTGATTTTCTAAGTATTTTTTCCAAATGATATTTGTCAGAGTGGTTAATAATGTGACTTCGAGATTAAAGTTATCTTTGGTTAATACTTTTAGATATATATATATATATATATATATATATATATATATATATATATATATATATATATATATATATATATATATATATCTTCAGTAACACCGCAGAAATTATATCTGATAAAAGAGTATAGAAAAGCTATAAAACCTAGAAGAACATTGTTGATTTGCAAGAAAACTTCAAGTTAGGACAACCTACGAATTCGAAATTATTCGTGCACACGAAACTTATATCCATTTCTTTCTTCTCTCTACAGGTTCAGACCACAAAAATGGTGAAAATGGGATTACTGTCAGCTGTGCTTATTGTCACTCTGTTTGCCATCATCGGCACATCAGAGGCCGGTCCTCATAATCATAAGCCAGGTAAGACTCCACTTCTTGTTTTCATAATAGGTGGGACTTCATCACTTATTTTTATTCATTTTTTTTTCATCAGTTTAAAAATATGTATAAGAATATTTCTTTTAGAGTCTGATTGGCATGAGTACTGTGCAGTCAATAGTTAATATACTTTAAGTTTATATACTCTCAGATACTGTACCATCATCATGGATATCAAAGAATGTCATACTAGCCTCACTATCTAATATAATTTAGGAAGAAGACTATAAACTCTGTTACGAATATTATAAATCTTATTTGATGTTTTTTGCTTTACAGGTTGCGGTAACACAGCTTGCATAGCTTTGTACAAGCCCGTTTGTGGCAGCGATGGGAAGACATACTCCAACTCCTGCTTCTTTGACATTGCGAAGAGATGCAGCAATCCCAGACTAACGGTGCGATGCCAAGGGGAATGCAGCAAGTGTAAGTTTCTCGACATTATTCAGTATTTAGTCTGTTTAGAATTACCTGTAGTTTTATTTATGTATGATTTTTGCATCGTCAAAGTGAACAAGTGACTAAAGCGAGAACGTTGAAATGGTCTGTACGCGTAGAGAGAATGGGGAGAAAAGAGACTGGCAAAGAGGGAAAATGGTGATGAGATTAACAAATTTGACTGTGAGGGCACTTTTACTATCTATTCCTTTATGGGAAGTCAGTGTGGGATATCTATCAGGCGTTCTGCCTACCAAAGCCACTGGCTCGGCCATATTGGAGACTTCAATGCAGACCAGAATAGGAGAGAGACAAAATTAATTATATTTGAATATAATCTCAAGGGTTGCGTTCATTTTCACTGCATTTTTTCTTGAGACCTAAAAATCTTCAGAGCTTGTAAATATATGAAACTTTCCCCATCATGATTTCATGTCTTTATCAGCCTTGTAAGATTCATTAGTGACTACAGATAAGGGAAACGCTGGACAGTTAATCAGCTGTTGAAACATATCTCTTTACTCATCAATTTGCCCATCAATCTACTGCATTTATTCAAACATTAATTCACTTATTCAATCCATTTTTTTATCAATTTATTCAAACCATCACATGAATCATTCGTTTTTAAAATATTTCCTTTTTCTTCTACAGGTAGACATTAGTGAGTGACAGAAGTACTCATTAAATATGGAAAAAATAGTTAAAGATAATGCATAAAGCCATCTGTATCACCGATGTAATTCTTCACGTATGTCATTGTATGTTAGATTTGAATTTTCTACATGAAATATCTGCATCATTCATTGAATGAATTATCACTGCAGCATTGTATCACTCATGAACAAATCAAAATAAAACCTGCATCTAAAATCCGATTTTATGCTTTATTTCCCTTCGAGTATCAATGAGTTTAGTATAGATATCAATTTACAAATAATCAAAGTTACCATTGGTTTGATTAATTTAAGTTACTTGGAAATTAGGAACATGTATTTGAAGCCAGCCATTGATTTGAAACGAAAACTCTGTTCTGGTATTGTTGTGAATGAAATAAAAGCAAGGATTAGGTAATTTTTAGCAATCAAATTCACATCTTTGAACTGCTTTTATTACAGACTGTGAATATTCCAAACACTAATTTGACTAAACGATAAAGGAAATGATACAAATGACAGGCTACAGGCTAAGTTATATTTTTGTCCTAGTTATGGTTTAGACATGTCTAAAGCTCTGAGCTGTAGGAAACGGACGAGAAAAGACTCAGGAGAGCAAAATAAGAGGGAGACAGAGAAACACTGAGAATAATAAACTTTTTGAGAGTAAAAAGGTTTAAAAGGTGTAACAGGAGGAAAACCTCGTAGTTGCACTATGAAACAATTGTTAGGAGAGGGTGGAAAGTAAGAAGAAAGAGAGATCATGAACGGATGCACAGCAGTAAGAGTGAAAGGGGTTGCAGCTAGGGGCCGAAGGAACGTTGCAAAGATCCCTAAGCAATGCCTACTGTGCACCGCCTGAGGCGCACTGACGGCATTACCCCAACAGGGTTATATCTACTGTAAACCTGTACAATTCCTCCAAAACAAAATGCTGCGTCTTACCTGGATCAATAAATTATTGTGCCAGGCAGAGTTGACACACTCCCACGAAAAAATGAGGACAGTGACTTAGGACCTAATTTTGGCTTAGGGGTTTTTGACAAGCTCACCCTTAGTTTCCCATCCCCCCACCCCCACACGGAAGGGTTATCCCCTGTGGGACAGCCTCCAAAAGGATGTTATACAACTAGAACTTCAGAATTTGAAGCGAAGATGCGATGCATTACCACCTTAATACTATTCTCCTGTCATTTTAATACATTTTTATCTATTTATCAATCTATTAATTTACTTTCTCTTTTTTAATAAGTGGGATCTGTTCTTTTTGTATTTCCCCATTACCTCCTCTTACTCCTTCCTAATGAGCACCATATTTTTTGGAAGCTTCAATTTCAAGTCAATGGTCCCTGTAGGTTTGTTCCTTATGAATAGGTTCCATCTTTTGAAAAACAATAATAATCACTCATACATCCCTACATACACACATCCCTACATTCCCTTCCAAACATTTTTCCTCAAAACTCTCCGCTCTCAGTAACCATAACTTGACATACTACCACATCACAATCTCTTTCTCTGTCTCATACTTTTGCATTTAAGCCACCTAGCACAACCACCCTTTCATGCTCCCCACCTGTATAACCAAGTACAGACAGAGACATTCCCATAAACGCTCTCTTTTACCCTCACATGTATCTTTCACCTGTTCCTAGACTCTCCCGAATGTAATATTATGCGAATCTCTTTCACTGCAGAAACAATCACTGTTTGTTCTTCCAGGTAATGAATACATACTTAGTGCGCATATGCCTTTGGATGTTTGGCAAAAATTAAGTAAATTACATTTTCAAAATGGTATGCCATATATCATCTTATTACTGTTTGTAGGACTATCTTTAATCATTATCATTTTGAAACTGTGGACTGATTTAAACACCACACTCATATTCAGATGTTTTTATAATTTTGGAGTTCATTGTATACACTTTAGTAATTTCAAATTGGGTTTTTATTTTTCCTTTCGTAATTTCATGTATGTCGCATACATCCCACAACTACAACTACAAGCATGCAATCACACAAGCACACCCACACACACACATATAAAAAATATATGTATATATATATATATATATATATATATATATATATATATATATATATATATATATATATATATATATATATTAAGAGGAATGACAGATGCAGTGTTTGCACCACGCCAAGAGGTTTGGAGGTGCATGGGAGTAAAGGGAACACCGGGGAAGTATGAGGAGCAGAAACGCAGGTTAGAAGCAGTGTTGGGATAACTGAATGGATACCAGTAAGAGTTGGTTTACATCAGGGATCTGCTTCAAGTCCATATGTTTTTGACTTGATAATGGATGTGCTATCTCAAGGAATGAGAGATCGATCCCCCTTGATGCATGTTGTTCCCTGATGACATCTTGTTACGCAGCACCAACAGAGGGGTAGTGGAGTCAAAACTAGAGCAGTGCAGGAAGGTACTGGAAGACAGAGGTTTAAAGATTAGTAGGAAGAAGACTGAATATCTAAGTTTTAATGAAGATCAAGACTACGAAATTAGTATGGAAGGGACAATGATGAACCTAGTAGAAAAGTGCAAGTATCTTGGCTCAACAGTGGCTGATGATAGAAATTTGGATGTAAAAATAACACACAGAGTGCAGGCTAATTGGAAAAATTGGAGAAAGATGTCAGGTGTCTTGTGCGACCTCAGGATCAATATAAAGGCTAAAGGAAGAGTGTATGAGACAGTAGTGAGACCAGCTTTGATGTATGGAGCGGAAACATGGCCGGTAAGGAGAGAAAGCAAGAGATGAAAATGCTCAGGTGGATGTGTGGAGTAACAAAAATGGACAGGATAAAAAATCAAAAGAATAAGAGCAACCACTAAATCCGTAGAACTATCAAAGAAGGCCCGGGAAAGGAGGCTGCAGTGGTATGGTAACGTGGTGAGAATGGATGAGACATATGTAGGGACGAGAGTGACGCAGATAGAGGTGCCTGGTGGGAGAGCAAGAGAAAGACCGAAGCGAAGGTGGATGGATATAGTTAGAGAAGACAAACCGTTGTCAGTGGACGATGTGTCTGACCGAGCCGGGTGGAGGAAAGCTGTCACAAACATCGACCCTACATAGAGGTGGGAAAAGATGCTGAGAAAGAAGATGATTTATAAATGTGTACGTGCAGGGACATGTGTTTGTTTGCGTTTTTTTTTTTTTACTTGGTTTTCACTCAACTGAGAAAAGCAACTAGCTCACGAATGAAGAAGGAGAGAGAGAGAGAGAGAGAGAGAGAGAGAGAGAGAGAGAGAGAGAGAGAGAGAGAGAGAGAGAGAGTGGTTATTATCAGATCTGTGGCCAGAGGCAGTTTCCTACTTTTCGTCATTAATAACAAAGTTTAACAACACTTACTCCATAGCTTGTGGTACAACCCAGGAGCTCAGATATCTTTCACAATCATGAGATGCGTTTCTGGGTATGTGTCTGTGAAATATTTAGCTTATTACCATTAAAACGATGTTGTTTTTTTTTTTGGTGCAAAACATAAAACGCTTTAAACACGAGGTCAGGCGACTGACACATCTATTCGTATTAAAATATGACTTTGGGAAACTGTTATATTAAATGGATGACTCATAAGAGACTCAATGATAATCATTACATTAATTTCTTCTAACCTTGAGAGCCGTAATCACTCAGAGCCGATGATTTAAGCACAAAACTCAGCAGGCGAGAAATATTGTTCTCGGAACCTTAAGCAATTTAGGAAAAGCAGTCGCGGAATCTGATGATTCGGGATAACTGGCAACTCTCAGGATAACTGGCAACTCTCATGCAACTCCAACACCAGCTATATAAGTGGCAATAATTCTGGCCTTTAAATCAGTGAGGTTGAGACACTCAGTTTGGAAACACGGAAGTTTCCCTTCCTTTTCTTCTGTTGCAAAGTCAGTTCAGGTAAGACAAGAGATGACTTTGTCTTTTGGATCAACTGGATAAGACAAAGCACTGAGGAGTTTAATTTTGTATTATTGTATATTGATAAACATGCTTAAGTTTATACTAATTTATATATATATATATATATATATATATATATATATATATATATATATATATATATATATATATATATATATATAAACATAACATAAAATTGTATTGAATCGAAGAGCCTGAAAATTTAATAACCTATCGGAGACGCTAAGCTAATTCTTAAAACGACTCTAAGTAATACAGTACTTTCTTCATATCTAAAACTCTTTAGGAATGTTAAACCTACAACTGCTCCTTTCTTCTCACTACAGGTTCAGACCACAAAGATGGTGAAAACAGGATTACTGTCAGCTGTGCTTCTCTTAACTCTGTTTACCATCCTCAGCACAACAGAGGCCAAGCCTGGTGCAATTGATCCAGGTAAGACGCAGCATTTTGTTTTGGATGAATTGTACAGATCTGCAATAAATATACCCCGTAGGTTGGTAGTGCCGTCAGTACTCCTCATGCAGTGCACAGTAGGCATTACTTAAAGATCTTTGCAGCATCCCTTCTGCCCCTAGCTGCCACCCCTTTCATTCCTACTATTGTATAACAATTCACAATCTTTCTTCCTTCTTACCTTCCACCCTCTCCTAACAATTGTTTCATAGTGCAACTGCGAGGTTTTTGCTCCCGTTACACCTTTTAAACCTTTTTACTGTCAATTTCAGCTTCAGTGCTGAATGACCTCATAGGTCCCAGAGGTTGGCCTTTGGCCTAAATTCGATTTTCTGTTCGGTTCTACAATAAATATAATATCCTATTATTTATTTCTAAATACTATAAACTGGTCATGAATATCCAAGGTTTTCATACTAGCTCCACCATCTTGTATAATTTAGCAAACAAGTCTGTGAATACTTTTACTGACGACAATAAGATTAGTTAACATTTCTTCTTCTTCAGTTTGCATCAACCGAATCTGCACTCTTGAAATCAACCCAGTTTGTGGCAGCGATGGGGGAACATACGGCAATCCCTGCTTATTCAACCTTGCGAAGAGATGCGACAATCCTAGGCTTACGATCCGATGCTATGGAACATGCAGGAAGTGTAAGTGTTCATCAAGCATAATATATTTAGTAATTTCAGATATACCTGTATTGTGATAATAAACAGATGAATGGAGAGAGCAGGTTGAAGTGGTCTGGATGTGTGGAGAGAATGGTGAGAAAAGAAATTGGAAGCATGAAAATAATAGAGTCATACTGGAGATTTCAATGCAGATTAGAAAGTGAGCAAGTGTGTGTGTGTGTGTGTTTGTCTATATCTATGTATATATATATATATATATATATATATATATATATATATATATATATATATATATATATATATAAACATATATACAGTATATGTATTTATACATATATTATTTCACAGTAGATGGAATCATCTATTTATTTACCAGTTTGCCTACGAATTTATTAATTCATAAATTACTTATTCAATTCCTTTTGAATCAGTCTATTCAAAGTCCATTTTTATTCATTCATTCCAAACATATTTTATTTATCCCCTACAGGTAGATATCACTGAGTGACAGAAGGTCTTCATTAAAGGTGGAAGATGTAGTTTCAAACACGATACAGAAAATCAACTGTATCATAGATGTAATCCTTCAAGTATTTCACTTGAGGTTTGCAAGAGATCTCTTCCATGAAATAGCTGTATCTTTCACTAAAGCAATTATGACTGTGGCATTGAATCATTTATGAAAAATAGTAATAAAATATGCATAAAAATCCAATTATTTATTTTCATTTCCATTTAGATATCAGTAGGTTTAAGTGCAGAGATGAATTAACAAATAACCATACTAAAACATAATTTTGATATCAGTTACTATTTGTTCTGTTATTCAAATTTCCTAGCTCACGAATGAAGAAGGGGGAGAGAGAGAGAGAGAGAGAGAGAGAGAGAGAGAGAGAGAGAGAGAGAGAGATACCGGTTATTATCGGATCTGTGGTCACGGTTCGGAGGCTTCTGCCATTTTCCTAGTATTCGGATTTTATGGGCAAATTCAATAACACTTGCACTTTAGCTTGTGGTACAACCCAGGAGCTCAGATGTATTTCACAATCATGGGACATGTTCATGGGCATGTGTCTGTGAAGTATTTATCTTATTAGCATTAAAGCGATGCTGTTTTTCTTGATGGAAAACATGAAACGCTTTAAATACGAGGTCAGGCGACTGGCACATCTATTCGTATGGAAACATGACTTTGGAAAATGTTATATTTCACGGATGTTTCGTAAGAAACCCCATGATAATCATGACATTAATTTCTTCTAACCCTGAGAGCCGTAATCACTCGGAACCGATGATTTAAACACAAAACTCAGCAGGCGAGGAATTTTGGAAAAGAAGTCGGGGAGTCTGATGATTCGGGATAATTGGCAACTCTCATGCAACCCTAACACCAGCTATATAAGTGGCAATAATTCTGGCCTTACAATTAGCCGGGTTGAGACGCTCAATTTAGAAACACGGAAGTTTCCCTTCCTTTTATCCTGTTGCAAAGTCAGTTCAGGTAAGACAAGAGATAATGCAAGGCACTGAGGAGTTTAATTGTGTATTACTGTGCATTGATAAACATACGGAATTTATACCCATATATATATATACATATACAGTATATACAGTATATATATATATAATATAATATATATATATATACACATATATATATATATATATATATATATATATATATATATATATATATATATATATATATATATATATATATATATATATATATATATATATATATATATATATATATATATATATATATACACACACACACACACACACACACATATATATATATATATATATATATATATATATATATACATACATATATATATGAATATGTATATATATTTATATATATATATATATATATATATATATATATATATATATATATATATATATATATATATATATATATATATATATATATATATATATATATATATGGCCAGTAACATAACTAATATTGTACCGAATCTACAAGCCTGAAAAATTAACAACATATGGGAGAAGCTATACTAATTTTTAACACGACTCTAAGTAATGCAGGACATTCTTCATATTTAAAACTCTTTGGGCATGTTAAACCTACAACCACTCCTTTATTCTCACTACAGATTCAGACCACAAAGATGGTGAAAACAGGATTAATGTCAGCTGTGCTCGTCGTAACTCTGTTTACCTTCCTCAGCACAACAGAGGCCAAGCCTAGCACAACTGATCCAGGTAAGACGTAGCATTTTGTTTTGGTGGAATTGTACAGATCTGCAATAAATATACCCCGTAGATTGGTAGTGCTGTCAGTGAGCAGTAGGCATAACCTAAACATCTTTGCAGCATCCCTTCTGCCCCTAGCTGCAACCCCTTTCATTCTTACTACTGTATAGCCATTCACAATCTTTCTTCCTTCTTACCTTCCACCCTCTCCTAACAATTGTTTCATAGTGCAACTGCAAGGTTTTCCTCCTGTTACTCATTTTACACCTTTTTACTGTCAATTTCAGCTTCAGTGCTGAATGACCCATAGGTCCCAGAGGTTGGCCTTTGGCCTAAATTAGATTTTCTGTTCTGTTCTACAACAAATAGAATATCCTATTATAAATTTCTGAATAATATAAACTCGTCAAAAATATCCAAGATTTTCATACTAGCTCCACCATCTTGTATAATTTAACTAAAAGTCTATGAATATTCCTACTGATAACAATAACATTATTTAAGATTTCTTCTTCTTCAGATTGCGACTATAGAGCCTGCGGTCTTCATTTCCTACCTATTTGTGCCAACGATGGGCAAACATACCTCAATTTCTGCTTATACAGCTTTGTGAGGAGATGTGAGAATCCTAGGCTTAGGCTTCATTGCTATGGAGAATGCAGGAAGTGTAAGTTTTCTTTAAGTATATTATATTTAGTCATTTCAGATATACAAGCATTGATGTGGTCTGCATGTGTGGAGAGAATGGTGAGAAAAGAAACTGGAAGAGTGAAAATAACCCAGTCATACTGAGATTTCAATGCAGATTAGAAATTGAGCAAGTGTGTGTGTTTATATATATATATATATATATATATATATATATATATATATATATATATATATATATATATATATATATATATATATATCTCATATATATTATCCCATGTAAGCATCTGTTTATTCATCAGTTTGCCTATGAATTTATTCATTCATAGATTACTTATTCAATTCATTTTTAATCAATTAATTCAGACTCCATTTTATTCATTCATTCCAAACATATTTCATTTATCCCCTACAGGTGCACATCACTGAGTGACAGACGGTCTTCATTAAAAGATTTATTCCATGAAATAGCTGTATCTTTCATTAAAGAAATTATCACTGAAGCATTGTATCATTTATGAAAAAAAGTAATAAAATGTGCATAAAAATCCAGTTATTTATTTTCATTTCCATTTAGATATCAATAGGTTTAATTGCAGAGATGAATTAACAAATAACCATACAAAAGCATAATATCAATATCAGTTGTTATTTGCTCTGTTATTCAAAATTGCTTGGAGTAGGTCATTAAAGGGAAAGGAAATGACTAATTTGATACATTTTGTGAATGAAATAAAAGCAATGAAGAAGTCAGTTTCAGCCATCAAATTTATATCTTTGAACTGCTTTTATTAGAGACTGTGAATATTTTAAGCATTAATTTGACTAAACAATAAAGGAAATGATGCATATGACAGGCTACAGGCTAAGTTATATTTTTTTCCTGTCTAAAACTATAGAAGAAATAGGAAAGCAAAATAAGAGGGTGACAGAGAAACACAGAGAAGAATAAACTTATTGAACAAATATCAAGTTTACTTATGTTTAAGAAAGTACAGAGTTGACACACTCCCACGGAAATATATTAGGACAGTGACTTAGGACCTTGTTTTAGCTCAGGGGCTTTTGACAATCCCACCCTTAGCCCCACCCCCACTCCACACAGCAGGATTGTCACCTTCATACATTCCTACATTCCCTTCCAAACATTTTTCCTCAGAACGCTCTGCTCTCAGTAACTGTGACTTGACATGATACCACATCACAGTCTCTTTCTTTGTCTCATACTTTTGCATTTAAGCCACCTAGCACAACCACCCTTTCATGCTCCCCATTTATATAACCAAGTACAGACTGAGACACTCCCATAACCACTCTCTTTTACCCCCACGTGTATCTTTCACCTGTTTTTAGACTCTCCAGAATATAATATTATGCGAATCTCACTCACTGCAGACACAATCACTGTTTGTTCTTCCAGGTAATAAAAATATACTAGGTATGTATTTGCCTTTGGAGGTTT
The DNA here is from genome assembly GCF_040412425.1 of Macrobrachium rosenbergii. Classification (NCBI taxonomy): domain Eukaryota; kingdom Metazoa; phylum Arthropoda; class Malacostraca; order Decapoda; family Palaemonidae; genus Macrobrachium; species Macrobrachium rosenbergii. Next base: position 77,369,241 of record NC_089788.1, on the reverse strand, counting down.
GGCAAAAATTAAGTAAATTAGATTTTCAAAGTGGGATACTGTATATTTTCTTATTACTGTTTATATGACTATTTCTAATCAATATCTTTTTGAAATTGTGGACTGATATAAATACCGCACTCATATATCTTAGATGTTCTTATATTTTCGGTTTGACTTATATACGCAATAGTAACTCCAAATCCAGTTTTTATAATTTTCTTTTGTGGTTTTATATATGTGAGCATATATGCCACCACCACAAACATGCAAACACACAAACACACACACACATACATGCATATGTATATTTGTATATATATATGTGTGTGTGTGTATAGACATATATGTATATCTATATATATATATATGTATGTGTGTTTATGAGTGACTGAGTGCGTTTTTTACTTTCTTCTTTTTACTCAACTGAGAATGGCAACTAGCTCACGAATGGAGGAGGATGAGGAGGAGGAGGAGGAAGAGAGAGAGAGAGAGAGAGAGAGAGAGAGAGAGAGAGAGAGAGAGAGAGAGAGAGAGAGAGAGAGGAGAGAGAGAGAGAGAGAGAGATCTGTGGCCACGGTTCAGCTGCTTCTGGAGTCTTCCTGCTTGTCTAACAACACCTACGCTATAACCCCTAGTTTAAACCACTAGTTCAGTAATGTTTCATAACCATGAGATATATATATATGGCAATGTGTCTGTGAGTTATTTATCTCATTAGAATTGTAAGCACGTTGTTTTTGCCTATACAAAATATACAACTCTTTAAATGCAAGGTCAGACGACTTTACATCCATTCATTATTATTATTATTATTATTATTATTATTATTATTATTATTATTATTATTATTATTATTATTATTATTATTATTATTATTCAGAAGATGAAACCTATTCATATGGAACAATACCACCAAAGGGGCTATTGACTTGAAATTCAAGCTTCCAAAGAATGTTATGGTATTCATTAGGAAGAGGTAAGAGGAGGTAAAGGGAAATACAGAAAGAGGAGATCCCACTTATTAAGAAATAAAAAAATAAATTGATCAATTAACAAATAGATAAAAAGGTATCAAAATGCAAGGAGAATATTATTAGGGTAGTGATGCATTGCACCTTCGCTTGAACTCCTGAAGTTCCAATGCACGGCATTCTCTGGGAGGCTGTTCCACAGTCCAAAGGTGTGAGGAATAAAGAACCTCTGGAAACTGAGAATTTCGACAGCGAGGCACATTTACTGCACATTGGTGCCGCTGTTCAGCAAATCTGGTTTGCTCTCGGCAGATAAAGGGGATCAGGGATCAGCTGTGAATGTGAAAGAACTCTGTTGAAATACAACTTACGAAAAAGTGACAAACAAGAGACCATCCGTCGATGGTCCAAGTCATAACTACTACTATTAGGAAACAGAAACCTACCACCACGAACCACTCTGTCTAAAAGAGATAAATCTCTGGCAGAAGCAGACATCCATACCGGAGAACAGTACTCTAGTAAAGGTAAGAAAAATTACCTACATCAGACTGCATTGATTTTATCACTATTATAAATATATACGAGGCCTTACGAACAAGACCTAACTTTCGTGCGGTATTTACTGAAACTTTCATTAGATGTTTCTCAACAGTCAGATCTGAGTCAAAGGTTACACCTAGAATAATTAAAGCTTCAGACTCGTTCAGCAAAGTTCCATCCACCTGAAGGGGAGGATGGGGTAGGAAATTTGTACAAGATCTATAATCAATAGTGTTTCGTTTTACTGAAGTTCAGCCTCATACCCCACCGACTGCGCCATTCACTGACCTGTTCCATGTCCCGACTGAGGCTGAGGGCAGCTTGATTTCTCAAAAGTGGAGACTTTACTACACCCACAAGTGTTGCATCATGGGCAAACTGAACAATCTTGTTTTCCAGGCCAACAACCAAATCACTTCTATACACTAAAAATAACAGCGGACCTAGAATGCTGCCTTGTGGAACTCCAGACAAAATATGCCTTGGTTCACTAAAGATCCCGTCCACAGCAGCTCGCTGCTGCCTACCTGTAAGGAAATCTTGAAGTAATCCTAAAACATATTCACCCACTCCAAGATTTTGAAGTTTATACATAAGTGCCTTGTGATTTACTGAATCGAAAGCAGCACTAAAATCTAACTGAATTACTCTGCACTCAAAACCCTTATCAAGATTCCCTTGCAAATAGCATGTCAAGTCTAAAAGAGCATCGCAGGCACTTAGCTGCTTCCTATATGTATATTGACTATCAAGTAACAATCCTGTAGATTCGACACACTTATACAGTGGCTTGAAAACAAGTATTTCAGCAACTTTGGTAATATGAGTTTGGGAAACTGTTATATTTACATGATATCCCATAAAAGTCTTCGTAACAAACACTAATTTCTTCTAACCCTGGGACCCTTAATCAACCAAAGCTATCGATTTAAGTAAAGAAACTCAGCAGGCGAGGAATGTTGCTTCTCTCGGAACCCGGAGCACAATAGGAAAACCAGTCGAGGCTTCTGACAAAATTAGGTAATTGACAACTTTCCTGAACGTCACCATTGGGTATATAAGTGATTATTGTGCCCAGTTTTATCAGACAGGTTAAGATTGCCAATTTATAAGCAGGTGAGATCCCCAATCTTTTCTTCCTGTTGCACATTTCAGTTCAGGTAAGAAAAAAAAAAAGAATAATAAATAGGTATATTTTTGATATCTCAGGAGATTAATTATTTTTTACAAACACGTTTAATAACTAGGAAATTATTTGTGCATGCCAAACCTATAACCATTTCAATCTTCTCTCCACAGGTTCAGACTGCAAGAATGGTGAAAATGGGATTACTGTCAGCTGTGCTTCTCGTCACCCTGTTTGCCATCATCGGCACATCACAGGCCAGTCCTGGCAAGCCTGATCCATGTAAGACTCAACTTCTAGTTTTCTGAGATGGGAGGATTTAATCACTTATCTATTATTTATTTTTTCATCCGTGTTTAAAGATAACATGTATAAGAATATTTCAAACTTTAATATTGTTAAGCCTGTCTTATCTAAGACTTACCAAGACTCAACTTCTTTTTTTCATAATAGGTGGGACCTCATCGCTTATTTATTACTAATTTTTTTGATTAGTGGTAAATTATATGTACAAGAATATTTAAAAATTAACATTGCTCTAGCCTGTCATTTTAGATTTTAGATATGACGGTAAATGTACCTAACTGATATTGTTTATCTTGATTCTGATTGGTTGAGGCATTATGGGAGTCGAGGGTGAATATGATATCCATTTTTATACTTTTAGATGCTGTACCATAGTCATGAATATCCAAGAATTTCATACAAGCTTCACTATCTAGCACAATTTAGCAACAAGACTATAAGCACTAATGCAAGTACTATGAGTTATATTGAATTCTTTTTGCTCTACAGCTTGTGTTGGTCGTGTTTGCTTAGCGGTATACAGACCCATCTGTGGCAGTGATGGGAAGACCTACTCTAACCCCTGCATCTTCGATCTCACACAGAGATGCAATAATCCCAGACTAAGGGTGCAATGCCAAGGAGAGTGCGGCAAGTGTGAGTTTCTCGTCATCATTCAGTATTTAGTCTAGTTAGAATTACCTGTAGTTTAATTTATGCATGATTTTTGCATCATCAAAGTGAACAAATGACTAAAGTGAGAACGTTGAAATGGTCTGTCCACGTAGAGAGAATGGGGAGAAAAGAGACTGGCAAAGACGGAAAGTGGTGAAGATATGAACAAATTTGACTGTGAGAGTACTTTTACTACTATTACTTTATTGGAAGTCAATATAGGATATCTATCTGGCGTTCTGACTACCAAGGGCACAGGCTAGGCCATATTGGAGACTTCTGTGCAGACCGGAACAGGAGAGAGAGAGAGAGACAAAATTAATTATATTTGAATATAATCTCAAGGGTTGCATTCATTTCCTGTCCATTATTTCTTGAGAAACCATAAAAACTTCAGAGCTTGTGAATATATGAAGCTTTCCCAGTCATGATTTCATGTCTTTATCAACCTCGCAAAATTCCTTAGTGATTACTGTTAAGTGAAACGCTGGACAATCTATAAATTGTAAAAACGTATCTCTTTAGTCATCTGTTTGCCCAAGAATTTATTTATTTATGTATTAATTTACCGGTGGCGCAGTGGAAAGGTTCTCGTCTACCAGTCGAGAGGACCGAGGTTCAAATCCTGCTGGTCTCTTGTGGCCTGGATGGCGCCATTGCATAAACCCAGTGGCCCGCTAACCTAATGGTCTGAAAACTCGAGACTGAGCAGGAGAATAGTTACCAGCCCTTGGGCTGGGGGGGTTAAACTGTGGGCCTAGCGACACGCTGACCACGTCTTAGACATTGGTACCTTTCCCCCACTGGCTTTCGGCCAAAGAAACAGATCAGCGCCTGTCCTATGAGCCTCGCAGAGGCCCAGGAGGAATTTAACTTAATTTTTAAATAAATTTATTCAAACCATCATATGAGTCATTCCTTTTTAATATGTTTCTTTTTTCTTCTACAGGTAGATATTAGTGAGCGACAGAAGTACTCATTAAGTATAGAAAAAAATAGTTAAAAATGATACATAAATTCATCTGTATCACTTATGTAATCCTTTACTTATGTCAGTGTATGTTTGACTTAAATTTCCTACATGAAATATCTGCATCATTCACTGAATGAATTATTACTGCAGAATTGTATCATTCATGAATAAATCAAATAAAACCTGCATCTAAAATCTGATTTTATCTTTTATTTCCCTACGAGTATCAAAGAGTTTTGTATAGATGTTAATTTGCAAATAATCATCATAGAAATATTAGTAAGTAAAGTTACCATTGATTTGATGAATTTAAGAAGCCTGGAAATTAGGAGCACATAATTATGTGGAACCAACGATTGATTTGAAACGAAAACATTGTTTTGGTAAATTTTGTTTTGTTAAATTTTGTGAATAAAGTAAAAATAATCATTAAGCAATCTTTAGCAATCTCATTTATACAACTGAACTTCTTACAATCTACAAACATTCTAAATATTCTAAACATCACTTTTTCATGTGTGTAAGAAGGGGAAAACTTGACAAACTGCTCTGAAAATACAAGGACCATGACTTAGGACATAGTTAGGCTTAGGGGTGTTCTGATGAGCTAATATTTACCGCCCGCCCCCACCCCCATTTCCTCACATCCTCACTGCAGGGTTATCACCTTCACATATTCCTACATTCCTTTCCAAACATTTTTCCACAAGAGTCTCTCCATTCTGATTTAATCTAGGAACTTGACACCTGACTGCCCTACCATCTTTTTCTCTGTCACATACTTTTGCATTTAAATCACCTAGCACAACTGCCCTTTCATGACCCCTGTTTATCCAATACAGTACAGATTCAGACACAACAATAAACATTCTCTTTCACCTGCTTCCAGAGTCTTCCGTATGTAATAATATGCAAATCTTCTTCACTACAGACACAATCATTCTCTGTTCTACCAGGTGATGCAATATGTACAGGGTGTATATAGTATGTCTTTAGATGTCTGACATAAAGGAAATAGATTACAATCATAAAATGCGATGCATTGCATTATCTCATTCCTGTTTATAAAACCTTTTCAAGTTAACGTCTTTCCAAAACGCTGCTTTATCTAAACAAACGATAAATAATAAAAACAATTCATTTATGGATTTTATCGGCCATATTCATACAATTTTCTAAAATTTTGTTGGGACAAATTAAGATTGATATTCATATATTTCCGTTGTCTCATCCTCTATGGTATATAGAAGATATAAACGCTCTTATTTCTTGTTTATTTGAGGGGCTTTTGTGGAAAGTACCAACTCTATTTTGGGTCTAAATTCTGAGTTCCGTGGGGTGATGCATACACATACGCATCCCAACATACACACACACACCTATATATATATTTATATTATATATATATATATATATATATATATATATATATATATATATATATATATATATATATATATTTATATATTTACATGTGTATATATGTATGCGTGTGTACGTGTACTTATGTAAGTATGTATGTATTTGTGTGTGTGAGTCCTCGCGCAAGAGTGACTGGGCTTTTTTTTTTAACTTTTTGAAATACTGCGGGTAGCAACCAGCTCACGAGTGAAGAAGGAGAGAGAGAGAGAGAGAGAGAGAGAGAGAGAGAGAGAGAGAGAGAGAGAGAGAGAGAGAGAATATTACTGGTCATTACCGGATCTGTGGCCACGTTTCAGCAGCTTATTGAGTTTTCCTACTTATCGGAATTTACAACCAAGTCTAACAACACCTACGCTATAAGCCTTAGTTTTACCAACAAGTTCCGAAATGTTTCATAATCGTGAGAAATGTTTAGGGCCATGAGTTTGCGAATTATGTAACTTATCAGAATTATCAGGACGTTGTTTTTGCGTATGTAAAATATACAACGCTTCAAATACGAGGTCAGGCGACTGGTACATCCATTCGTTTGAAAATATTAGCTGAGGAAACTGTTACATTTACGGAACATCCCATAATAGACTTTGGAATTATCACTAATTTCTCCTGACTTTGGGAACCTTAATCACTTATAGCAGTGGTTCTTATCCTGGGAGCGTCAGCAATTTCTAAGGGGGGCGCGAAGCCTGGGAAAAATAAAAAATTCTCTAATTTATTTGTTATTCTCTTAACAAGAGTCGCTAAGAAGCAGTGTCAAGTTTCTCATTAATTCATTTCCAAAAGAATAAAACATCCCTTCTCTTTCTCTATTTTTTTCCCTTTAAATCTGGGAGGGAATTTTACTCATACGTACAGGGTTAAGATTTAAGTAAAAAACTCAGCAGGCGAGGAGTACTGCTCCTCACGGAACCCGGAGCACAATAGAGGAACCAGCCGGGGCGGGGTGCGGGGGCGTGTGATAATATTGGGTAACTGGCAATTCTGAACGTCACCGTCGGATATATAAGCGAATTTTATGTCTAGTTTCATCAGTCAGGTTAGACACCCAAATCACAAGCATCTCAGATCCTTAATCTTTTCTTCTGTTGCATATTACAGTTCAGGTAAAAAAAAAAAACGTTATTTTTAATTTTTGGATAGATAAGGATATTTTTGAGTTTTCAGGATAATTTTGAAATATTGGTTCTTTACAAACACAAGTGAGTACAAACACACACAGATATACAGTAAGTGTGTGTGCGTGAGAGTGGGTGAATATGTTTTCTCAAAGACTGGATGACTGATGTCAAGACTGACACAAATGCGTTTACATGTTTCCTTTAGATCTTCTAAGTATTTTTCAATAGTATACTTGTCAGAGGGGTTGATAAAGTGATTTCAATATCAAATGTATCTTTTGGTTAATATATATATATATATATATATATATATATATATATATATATATATATATATATATATATATATATATATATATATTACTAATAGACCTCATCCAAACTGGATGGTATCTAGTGGAGATATTCATTCAGATACCATCCACTTTGAATGAGGTCTTGTTAGTAATTCTACTAATGCACAGAACAAATGTGTATGTGATAAAGTTTATATTTATATATATATATATATATATATATATATATATATATATATATATATATATATATATATATATATATATATATATATGTATATATATATATGTGTGTGTGTGTGTGTGTGTGTGTGTGTGTGTAGTATACACATTGCCAAATTCTATCTAACAAACGAGTACAGAAAAGCAATAAAACCTTGAAGAAAATGGTTCATCTGTAGGAAAACTTCAAGTTAGGACATTCTGCAGGTTCTAAATTATTTGTGCATACGAAGCCCATAACCGCTTCCTTCTTTTCTCTACAGGTTCAGACCGCAAAGATGGTGAAAATGGGATTACTGTCAGCTCTGCTTGTCGTCACTCTGTTTGCCTTTATCAGCATATCAGAGGCCAGTCCTCACAAGCCTGATCCATGTAAGACTCAACGTCTTGTTTTCATAATAGTTTGGACTTCATCACTTATTTGTTACTCAAATTTTTTTCATCAGTGTTTAAAAATAATATGTAGAAGAATACTTCACGACTTAACATTGTTTTAGCCTGTGTTTGTAGAGATAACGGTAAATACACCTAACTGGTACTCCCTATCTTGATTCTGATTGGCTGAGGTATTCTGGGTGCCGAGGGTGAATATAATACCCATTTCTATACATATAGATCCTCCACCATCTTTACGAATGTCCAAGAATGTCATACCAGCTTTACTATCTACCATAATTTAATTAAGGACACTAGAAATACTGATACGAATGGCAATAATTGTATTTAATATTTTTTGCTTAACAGCTTGTGGTAACATTGCTTGCCCATTGCACTACGACCCCGTTTGTGGCAGTAATGGGAAGACGTACTCCAACGGCTGCTTCTTAGGTATCGCGCAGAGATGCGAAAGTCGAAGAATAAGGTTCCGATGCCAAGGAGAATGCAGCCAGTGTAAGTTTCTCGTTATTATTCAGCTTTTAGCCTGCTTAGAATTACCTGTAGTTTCATTTATGTATGATTTTTGTATCGTCAAAGTGAACAAATGAGTGACTTGAGAACGTTGAGATGGTTTGCACCTGTAGAGAGAATGGGGAGAAAAGAGACTGGCAAAGAGGGAAAATGGTGATGAGAATAACCAGTTTGACTGCGAGGGTACTTTCATCATCTATTCCTTTATTGGAAGTCAGTGTGGGATACCTATCTGGCGTTCTACCTACCAAAGTCACTGGCTCGGCCATATTGGAGACTTGAACGCAGACCAGAACAGGAGAGAGAAAATTAATTATATATGAATATAATCTCGAGGGTTGCGTTCATTTTCTCTCCATTATTTCATGAGCAACTACAAAACTTCAGAGCTCATAAATATATGAAACTTTCCCGGTCATGAGTTCATGTCTTTATCAAACTTGTAAGATTCCTTAGTGATTACAGATAATGGAAACGCTGGACAGTCAATCAGCTTTTGAAACATATCTTTATTCATCAATTTGCCCATGATTTTATTTATTTAAACCTTAATTGACTTATTCAATCCATTTTTTATAAATTCATTCAAACCATCACATAAATCATTCATTTTTAAAATATTTCATTTTTATTCTACAGGTGGATATTAGTGAGTGACAGAAGTACTCATTAGATATGGAAAAAAATAGATAAAAAAAACGAAAAAAGTCATCCGTATAACTGATGTAATTCTTCACGTATGTCAGTTTATATCATTCACTGAATTAATCATTACTGCAGCATTGTATCATTCATGAGTAAATCAAATAAAACCTGCGTCTAAAGTCTGATTTTATCTTTTATTTCCCTACGAGTATCAAAGAGTTTTGTATAGATATTAATTTACAAATAATCATCCTAGAAAATGCTAGTAAGTAAAGTTACCATTTTTTGATTGATTTAAGAAGCTTGGAAATTAGGAGCACATATGTGGAACCAGCCATTGATTTGAAACGAAAACATTGTTTTGGTAAATTTTGCGAATGAAATAAAAGTAACAATTAAGTAATTTTTAGCCATCTCATTTATACAACTGAACTTCTTACAATCTACAAACATTCTAAATATTCTAAACATCACTTTTCCATGTATATTAGAAGGGGAAAAGTTGATAGACTCCTCCGAAAATATAAGGACCATGACTTAGGACATAGTTGGGCCCTCACATCCTCACAGCAGGATTCTCACCTTCAGATATCCCAACATTCCTTTCCAAACATTCTTCCACAAGAGTCTCTCCATTCTGATTTAATCCAGGAACTTGACATCCGACTACTATGCCATCTTTTTCTCTGTCACAAACTTTTGCATTTAAATCACCTAGCACAACTGCCCTTTCATGCTCCCTGTTTATCCAATACAGTACAGATTCGGACGCTCCCATAAACGCTCTCTTTTACCCCCACATTCATCTTTCATCTGTTCTTAGACTCTCCCGAACGTCATAATATACGAATCTCATTCACTGCAGACACAACCATTGTTCTGCCAGGTAATGAATACATACTTGGTGTGTATATGCCTTTGGATGTTTGGCAAAAATTAAGTAAATTACATGTTCAAAGTGAGTTACTATTTATTACCTCACTATGATTTATATGACTATTTCCAGTCAATATCTTTCTGAAACTGTGGATTGATATCAACACCACACTCATACATCTTAGATGCTTTTATATTTTTGGTTTGACCTATATACGCAATAGTAACTTCAGATCGGGTTTTCATAATTTTCTTTAGTGATTTTATACTCGTGAGCATACATGCAACATCCATAATCATGCAAACACACGCACACACACACACACACACACACACACACACACATATATATATATATATATATATATATATATATATATATATATATATATATATATATATATATATACATATATATATATATATATATATATATACTGTATATATATATATATATATATATATATATATATATATATATATATATATATATATATATATATATATATATATATATATATATATATATATAAGTATACAAGTATTCAGCTGCAAACGTCCTTAATATCCAATTCGCTCTACCTCAGAAATAATATATTTTCATATATGTTACCCAAAGGGGAATTTTTTAGTTGGTAATAAGTTCGTCGTCTCGCAGGCTCGAACCACGGAAGACAAGAACTCAGGACTACAGTGACGCCTTAAACCACACGGCCATCAAGGGAGGTATAAGTTGATACTGACTCCCAACTACAAATCACCGTCGCGCGCACTACATGGTTAACACGGTAGAAGTGGGTTGGTATCGATTCTGATTACAAATACCTGAGTTCGACAGTGATATGTAAGTGAGAGTCGGTATCAGCTTATACCTCAATTGTTGGCCGTGTGGTTTAATGTGCGTCACTGTCCTCCTGAGTTCTTGTCTCCCGTGGTTCGAGCCCACGAGACAACGAACTTATTATCAACTAAAAAATTCCCCTTCGGCTAACATATATGAAAATATATTATTTCCGAGGTAGAGCGAATTGGATATTAAAGGACTTTTGTAGCTTAATGCTTGCTTATGAATCAGGGTGATGTGATAAAATTCATATATGTATATAAATATATATATATATATATATATATATATATATATATATATATATATATATATATATACATATATATATGTATATATAAGTGTGTATGTGTGTGGGTACGAGGGACTGGGTTTTTTACTTGTTTTTTACTCAACTGAGAATGGAAACTAGCTCAAGAGTGGAGGAGGAGGAGGAGGAGGAGGAGGAGGAGGAGGAGAGAGAGAGACAGAGAGAGGCAATGGTTATTGCCGGATCTGTGGCCACAGTCCAGAGGCTTCTGGAATTTCCATTCCTATGGAAATATGATTTTGGGAAACTGTTATATCTACGAGATATCCCATAACAGAATTAGGAACAATTAAGTATAAAACTCAGCAGGCGAGGAATATCGCTCTTCTCGGAACCCGGAGCATACTATGAAAACCAGTCATGGGTAACTGGCAACTCTCCTGAGCGTCACCACCGGGTATATAAGTGATTATTGTGGCCAGATTTATCAGTCAGGTTAAGACAGCCAACATAGAAACACGGCAGATCCCCAGTCTTTTCTTCTGTTGCACATTTCAGTTCAGGCAAGACCAAAAAATTATTTTTTTAATAAATGGGATATTTTTGAGCTCTCAGGAGACTGATTGTGAAATATTGGTTCTTTACAAACACAAGCAAGTGCACACACACACGCACATAAGTGTGTTTGTGTGTGTGCGTGAGTGTGTGTGTGTGCGTGTGTGGGTGGGCATGTTTTCTCAAAGATTGATCAGCTGATATCACACCTAACACAAAATGAGTTTTGATTTTCTAAGCATTTTTTTAGTAATATACTTGTCAGAAGGGTTAATAAAGTGATTTCGATATTAAAGTTATCTTTGAGTTACTAATTTCAGAATATATATATATATATATATATATATATATATATATATATATATATATATATATATATATATATATATATATATATATATATATATATATATATATATATATTGCTAGTAACACCACTGAAGTTGTATCTAATAAACGATAATAGATAAGCAATGAAATCTAGAAGAAAATGGTTCATTTTTAAGAAAACTTCAAGCTAGGACAGATTCTAGATTGTTTGCGCATGCAAATCCTATAATCACTTCCTTCTTCTCTCTACAGGTTCAGACCGCAAGGATGGTGAAAATGGGATTACTGTCAGCTGTACTTCTTGTCACTCTGTTTGCCTTTATCAGCACATCAGAGGCCAGTCCTGGCAAAATTGATCCATGTAAGACACAGTTTCTTGTTTTCTTAACTGAAAGGATTTAATCACTTATCTCTTATTTATTGTTTTCATCAGCATTTGAAAATAATATGTGTAAGAACATTTCAAAATTTAATATTGTTATAGCCTGTTTTTTTAGGGATGACTGTAAATATACCCAACCGATATCGTTAATCTTGATTCTGATTGGTTGAGGTACTTTAGAAGTTGAAAGTGACCATCGACTTGAATATCCAAGAATGTCATACAAGCTTCACTATCTAGCAACAGGACTATGAACACTATTACAAATAGTATGAATTTATTTCTATAATTTTTTGCTTTACAGCTTGCGGTAACATTGGTTGCACAGCGGTCTACAACCCCGTTTGAGGCAGCGATGGCAAGACGTACTCCAATAGCTGCCTCTTGGGTATCGCGCAGAGCTGTGAAAATCCAAGACTAAGGATTCGATGCCAAGGAGAATGCAGCAAGTGTAAGAAGTTTCTCGTCATTGTTCACTAGTTAGTCTGTTTAGAATTGCCTGAAGCTGAGAATTTATGCATGCTAATTTTGTCAATAAGTTTCTGGTATGGCTGTTGGAATGAGAAAGTGACAACAATGGTTTTTGTAGAAAAAGTGGGGAGGAAAGATACTGGCAAAGAGGGAAAATGGTGATGATATTAACCATCTAGACTGTGGGTACCTTTTATTATCTATTACTATACTGAGAATTAACTAAGTCACTGTAGGACATCTATCTGGCGTTCTGACTAAAATGGTGATGAGATTAACCAATCTGACTGTGGGGTGCTTTTATTATCTATTATTATACTGGGAATTAACTAAGTCACTATGGGATATCTATCTGGCGTTCTGACTACCAGTGTCACTGACTCAGCCATACTGGGGACTTCATTTGCAGACCAGAAAAGGGGAAAGAGAGATTCTTAATTATAATCAAATATAATCTCAGGTGTGTCTATTTTCTCTCCATTATTTCTGAGCAAACTAAAAAACTTCAGAGCTCGTAAATATACGAAACTTTCCCAGTCATGAGTTCACGTCTTTATCAACCTTGTGATATTACTTAGCGATTATAGATAAGTGAAACATTTGACAGTCAATGAACGTTGAAATGTATTTGTTCTTTCATCAGTTTGCCTATGAATTTATTTATTCATTCTTTCATTTATTTATTCAGCTTTTTTAGTCAGTTTACTCAAACCTCACATAATTAATTTTTGTAATATATTTCTTTTTCCTTTTACAGGTAGATATCACTGAGTGGCAGAAGGTCTTCGTTAAAAGTGGAAGAAATAATTTGAAAGATGATACATAAAGTCAACTGTATCAGTGATGTAATTCTTCAAGTATGTCAATGTAGATTTGACCTAAATTCCTTACATCAAATATCTGTACCGTTCACTTAATCAATTATCACTGAAGCAATGAATTATTTTTAAAAAAAAAGAAATGAACCATACAATACAAATACAATTTTATTTTCATTTCCCTTGTAATTATTAATGGATTTTAGTACAGATGAACTTACAAGTAACCACGCTTAAGGTTGATTGCTTTCAGAGTCACTACTGGTTTCTTTAATGGAAATTATACGGAAATTAGGAGAACATATTTAGAGTAACTCACTGACGTGTAATAGAGCATTATTTTGGTAAGTTGTATGAATGAAGTCAAAGAAATGATTATGTAACTTTTATCCATCTCATTTATTGATTAATTGATTGATTGATTGATTTATAGAGTTTAGGCATACATGCCAAGCACTGGGGCAACTAAGGCCATTCAGTGCTGAAACACCTTTGAACTTGTCCTACAAACTGGGAATATTCTAGGTATCCTAAACATCAATTTTTCTTGTGTATAGGAAAGAGCAGTTTACAAAATCCTACGATAATGATCTAGGAACTTGTTGTGGCTTAGGGGCATCTGATAAGAGAGAGAGAGAGAGAGAGAGAGAGAGAGAGAGAGAGAGAGAGAGAGAGAGAGAGAGAGAGAAATCAACTGGTTATTACCGGATCTGTGGCCACGGCTTTTGAAGAGCTCACCTTTACTTCCCCACCCACCCTCCCACCACACCCTTTGAGGATAATCGCTAATGTCTTCTGTCCTTGAGAACCTGAATCACTAGTTTTAAAGATAACGATTTAAGAACAAATCTCAGCAGGCAAGATACATAATCTTCTTGGAAGCAGAACCGTACTAGGAAAAGCAGCCGTGGGTTGTGATAATAGTGGGTGACTAGCAACTCTCATGCATCGTCAACTCCGGGTATATAAGCGGTGATGATTCTGGCCAACTCAACACAGTCAGGCCCAAGGCTTCCCTTACGTTTCTTGTTGCACATATCAGTTTAGGTATGACAAAAAGATTGATTTTTACCTTCGAATTAGCGTGATATTTGTTACTCGGATATTCAAATATCAGTTATTGGTTTATTACAAACAAACGGAAGTACACGCATGCTTGCATATGTATATATATTTTTGTATGTACCAAGAATTTCCCGGGAGTTGTTCTTCAAAGGGTATTTATCACTGAGCTTAATAAAGTGCATTTGGCATAAAGTGGTATCTATGGGTTAACATCTAAGAATAAATAGAGACTATTTTCGTGATTCAGTTACACATCTAAGAATAAAAATGCCATATCATGAGAATTAGGGGCTACAATATGCACAGCAGATTCGAAATCAGATTATAACATAGTGGATAGGTCAACTGTCTGTTTCTATAAGAAAGCCTTCTTTCTCCCTACAGATTCAGACCACGAAGA
This sequence comes from Macrobrachium rosenbergii, assembly GCF_040412425.1. Taxonomy (NCBI): domain Eukaryota; kingdom Metazoa; phylum Arthropoda; class Malacostraca; order Decapoda; family Palaemonidae; genus Macrobrachium; species Macrobrachium rosenbergii. The sequence goes on along the minus strand of NC_089788.1, from coordinate 77,354,083 downwards.
TGGTGAAAATGGGATTAATTCCAGCCGTACTCGTCGCGACTCTGTTTGCCATCATCAGCACATCAGAGGCCAGTCTTGACAAAAACGATCCAGGTAAGACAAAATATCTTGTTCTTGACAAACTGTAGCATCCTTCAGTAAATATAATATAATGCTATGTTTTTACATACACTGCGCATTTGTCATGAATATCCAAGATTTTCATACTTATAGCTCCATCATCTTATATAATTTAGCTAACAAGTCTATAAATACTTTTCCTGTTAATAGCAAGACTCTTTATTATTTCTTTTTCTCAGTTTGCATCCACCGATTCTGCACTCTTGAACTGAACCCCATTTGTGGCAGCGATGGCCACACGTACGATAACATCTGCTTATTTAACCTTGAGAAGAGATGTGACAATCCCAAGCTTACTATTCGATGCCATGGAGAATGCAGCCAGTGTAAGTTTTCCTCAAGGATTTTGTGTATTTAGTTCTTTTTAGATTTACCTGCACCGTGATGGTAAACAAATTAATGACTAGGGTGAATGCAATGAGATGGTCTGCACGGGTAGGGAGAATGGCGAGAAAAGAGATTGGCTAGGATGACAATGATTCAGCCATACTAGAGACTTCAATGCAGATTAGAAAGTGAGCAAGTGTAGAGATCTGTGTATATTATTCCACAATAGTATGGAAGTACCCATTGATTCATCGGTTTGCCTATGAATTTATTTATTCATACATTTATTTATGTATTTAACTGCTCTCTAGTCAATTTATTCAAACGCCCTTTTATTTATTCATTCATAATATATTTCATTTGTCCTTTATAGGTGGAAATCAGTGAGTGACAGAAATCTTCAACGACAATGGAAGGAATAGTTCAAAGAACAATACATAATATCAACCGTATTACTCCAACTTGTCTAAGATTTCTTCCATGAGTGTCTGTGCCATTCTTTGTATTTATTATCATGAAGCATTGTATCCTTTATAGAAAAAGTAATAAAAACCTATATAAAAATCCAATTTTTTTCATTTTCCTATAAGCATTTACAGATAACCACGCTAAAGAATGACCGTATTCAGAGTTACTGTTAGATTCATTCATTGAAATTACATTGTAATTAGAAACACATATTTGGAGTCAGCCATTGATGTGAAGAGAAAGTGTTGTTTTAATAAAGTTTCATGGATTAAATAAAAGCAATAATCAAGTAATATTTAGCCATTCATTTATATATAGTATACCTATGTACCTCTGAGCAGTCTAAATATCAAGTTTTTGTGTATATAAGAATGGACAAAGTTGACAAATTCGTTCAAAAATATAATGACCATGACTCAGGAGCTAATTGTGGCTTAGGTGCTTTTAACTTGCTTCCACACATTCACCCCCTCCCACCAAAACATCTTCAAAGCAAGGTTATCACCCTCATAAATAAGGGAAAAGGCGGGGGGGGGAGGGGGGATGGACTAACATATAATCAAGCCACTTTCAAAGTTTAGGAACTGTACATCCAACAGCATTTTCTATCTCATACTTTTGCATTCAAATCACCTAGCACACCCAACCTGTCATGCTCGCCACATCTAACAAGGCTTACATTCTCTTAAACGCTCTCTTTTACTCTCATGTGTATTCTCTCACCTGTTCTTGGAAGTGACATTCTGCAACTCCCCTACAACACTCTTTGTTCTTCCAGGTACTGAATACAAACAGGTATAAATATGCCGTGAGAAGTTCCAACCAGATGAAAACAAGTAAAAAATGCGCAGAAGAAACTTCGGCGCGATCGACTTTTCTGTACAGTCGCCACAGAGCATAAAATCTATATTTCGGTGGTCTCGATATAATGCTGGAGCCATGAAACTTTAACCACGGCCCGCTGGTGGCCTGTCCTATATCGTTGCCAGAAGCATGATTTTGGTTAACTTTAACCTTAAATAAAATAAAAAGTACTGAGGCTAGAGGGTTGGAATTTGGTATGTTTGATGATTGGAGGGTGGATGACCAACATACCAATTTGCAGCCCTCTAGCTCAGTAGTTTTTAAGATCTGAGGGCGGACAGAAAAAGTGCCGAGAGAAAAAAAATGCGGACAAAATAAAGCGTGGACGGACGTACAAAGCCGGCACAGTAGTTTTCTTTTACAGAAAACTAAAAATTCCATTCTGAACATGGGAAATATTATATCACTTCTCACTATCAATAAGGCTATTTCTAATTGACAAATTTTCAGATTGCTTTTGGATTACAAACCATAATCATAAAAAAATTTTCAACAAGGGAGAAATGTTTGTAGAGACATATACTTCACGAACAGGTGTTCTTGGACATAATTTAAAAAAGTAAGAATATTTTGGACAACATAGATTAATATTTCCCCCATTTCCGTTACCTCATCTTCTGTGTGCTGTAGTTTATATATTCCCGGGTCAGAGTGGTAAATATAATATATATCATAGATGGTTTTGTATTACTGGAGTGGGTTGTGTAGAGACTACTAACTCCAATTAGGGCTTTCATTCTTTTCTCTCGTGATTTGATACATACACACACATGCACCAACATACATCAGCATACTCAGACACAAAGACACACATACACATGCACGCATGTGTGCGCTCCTGGGAGTGTATTTATTCTTCTTTGATTTGATCTTACTTAGAAGAGAATGCCAGCTAAATCAGCAGAAGAACAGAAGAGAGAGAGAGAGAGAGAGAGAGAGAGAGAGAGAGAGAGAGAGAGAGAGAGAGAGAGAAATCAACTGGTTATTACCGGATCTGTTGCCACGGCTTTTGAAGAGCTCACCTCTGCTCCCACCCCACCCCAAATCCCCTCCCACCACACCCTTTGAGGATAATCACTAATGTCTTCTGTCCTTGAGAACCTGAATCACTAGTTTTAGAGATAACGATTCCAGAACAAATCTCAGCAGGCAAGATACATAATCTTCTTGGAAGCAGAACCATACTAGGAGAAGCAGCCGTGTGGTGAGATAATAGTGGGTAACTGGCAACTCTCATGCATCATCAACTCCGGGTATTTAAGTGGTGATGATTCTGGCCAACTCAACACAGTCAGGCTGAGATACTCACTTGGGGACCCAAGGCTTCCCTTACGTTTCTTGTTGCACATATCAGTTTAGGTATGACAAAAAGATTGATTTTTTCCTTCGAATTAGCGTGATACTTGCTACTCGGATATTCAAATATCAGTTATTGGTTTATTACGAACAAACGGAAGTACACACATGCTTGCATATGTATATATATTTTTGTATGTACCAAGAATTTTCCGGGAGTTGTTCTTCAAAGGGTATTTGTCAGTGAGCTTAATAAAGTGCATTCGACATAAAGTGGTATCTAGGGCTTAACATCTAAGAATAAATAAAGGCTATTTTCGTGATTCAGTTATACATCTAAGAATAGAAATGCCATATCATGAGAATTAGGGGCTACAATATGCACAGCAGATTCGAAATCAGATTATAGCATAGTGGATAGGTCAACTGCCTATTTCAATGTGAAAACCTTTTTTTCTCCCTACAGATTCAGACCACGAAGATGGTGAAAATGGGATTAATTCCAGCCGTACTCTTCGTGACTCTGTTTGCTATCATCAGCACATCAGAGGCCAATCCTGACAAAAATGATCCAGGTAAGACAAAACATCTTGTTCTTGACCGAACTGTAGTATTCTACAATAAATATAATATAACACTATGTTTTTACATATACTGTACATTTGCCATGAATATCCAAGATTTTCATACTAGCTCCATCATCATATATAATTTAGCTAACAATTCTATAAATACTTTTCCTGTTAATACTAAGAATATTTATTATTTCTTCTTCTTCAGTTTGCATTGACCGAATCTGCACTCTTGAAATCAACCCCATTTGTGGCAGCGATGGTCACACCTACGACAACTTCTGCTTATTAAACCTTGAGAAGAGATGTAACAATCCCAAGCTTACTGTTCGATGCCATGGAGAATGCAGCCAGTGTAAGTTTTCCTCAAGGATTTTGTGTGTTTAGTTCTTTTTAGATTTGCCTGCACCGTGATGGTAAACAAATTAATGACTAGGGTGAATGCAATGAGATGGTCTGCTCGGGTAGAGAGAATTGGTTAGGGCGACGGTGAGTCGGCCATACTGGAGATTTCAATGCAGATTAGAAAGTGAGCAAATGTAGAGATATGTGGATATTATTTCACAAAATAGTATGGAAGTACCCATTGATTCATCGGTTTGCTTATGAATTTATTTATTCATACATTTATTTATTTGTTTAACTGCTTTCTAGTCAATTTATTCAAACGCCCTTTTATTTATTCATTCATAACATATTTCATTTGTTCTTTACAGGTGGATATCAGTGAGTGACAGAAATCTTCAACGACAATGGAAGGAAATAGTTCAAAGAACAATACATAATATCAACTGTAATTCTCCAACTTGTCTAAGATTTCTTACATGAGTGTCTGTGCCATTCTTTGTATTTATTATTATGAAGCATTGTATCTTTTATAGAAAAAGTAATAAAAATCTATGTAAAAAATCCAATTTTTTTCATTTTCCTTAAAGCATTTACGGAGTTTAGTGAAGAGATGAATTTACAGATAACCACTCTAAAGAATGATTGCATTTAGAGTTACTTCTGGATTCATTAATTGAAATTGCATGGAAATTAGGAACACATATTTGGTGTCAGCCACTGATGTGAAGAGAAACTATTACTTTAATAGTTTCATGGATTAAATAAAAGCAATGATTAAGTAACATTTGGCCACCTCATTTATGCATACCTTTCTACTTCTGAGCAGTTTAAATATCAAGTTTTTGTTGTATATAAGAATGGAGGAAGTTGACAAACTCGTTCAGATATATGAGGACCATGACGTAGGAGTTAGTTGTGGCTCAGTGGCTTTTAACTTTCCTCCACACATTCACCCCCTTCCCCCAGACATCTTCAAAGCAAGGTTATCACCTTCATAAATAAGTGGAAGAGAGAGAGAGAGAGAGAGAGAGAGAGAGAGAGAGGGGGCGGTGAACTTACATATAATCAAACCGGTCTCCCCCAAAAAAAGAATCATTTACACTTAGGAACTGGACATCCAACGACATCACCATGTCTTTCTCTATCTCATACTTTTTGCATTTAAATCACCTAGCACAACCGACCTATCATGCTCCCCAGATCTAACAAGACTTACATTCAGACACTCTCTTAAATACTCTCTGTCACTCTCACGTGTAGTCTTTCACCCTTCCTTGGAAGTGACATTCTGCAATTCCCTTGCAACACTCTTTGTTCTTCCAGGTACTGAGTACAAACAGGCATAAATATGCAGTTAGAGGTCCGGCCAGGTGAAAACAAGTAAAAAATGCACCGAAGTTTCTTCGGCGCAATCGACTTTTCTGAACAGCCGCTACAGCTCATAATCAAGGCCACCGAAACAAGATCTATCTTTCGATGACCTAGGTATAATGCTGTATGAGCCGCGGCCCATAAAACTTTAACCACGGCCCGCTGGTGGCCTGTCCTATATCGTTGCCAGAAGCACGATTTTGGTTAAGTTTAACGTTAAATAGGATAAAAACTACTGAGGCCTAGAGGGTTGGAATTTGGTATGTTTGATGATTGGAGGGTGGATGACCAACATAGCAATTTGCAGCCCTCTAGCCTCAGTAGTTTTTAAGATCTGAGGGCGGACAGAAAAAAGTGCGGACAGAATAAAGCGCGGACGGACAGACAAAGCCGGCACAATAGTGTTCTTTTACAGACAACCAAAAAGTGCATTCTCAACATAGGATATATTATATCACTTCTCACTATCAATAAGGCTGTTTCTAACTGACATAAATTTTCAAATTACTTTTGGATTACAAACCATATTCATACTCAACTTTCTAACAATGGAGAAATGTTTCTAAAGACACATACTTCGCGAACAAGTGTTCTTGTCCTTAATTTAAAAAAAAAAAGATGAATATTGCGGACAACATAGATTAATATTTCCTCCATTTCCGTTACCTCATCTTCTATGTTTTCCAGTTTATAAACTCCCGGGTCAGAGTGGTAAACAGAATATATCACAGATGGTTTTGTATTACTGGGGTGGGTTGTGTAGAGGGTACTAACTCCAGTTAGGGCTTTCATTCTTTTCTCTCGTGATTTGATGTATACACACACATGCACCAACATACATCAGGATACTCAGACACAAAAACACATACACATGCAAGCATGTGTACGCTCCACTGGAGCGTGTATTTTACACCTTTGATTTTATCTTACTTGGAAGAGAATGCCAGCTAACGAAGAAGAAGAAGAAGAAGAAGAAGGAGAGAGAGAGAGAGAGAGAGAGAGAGAGAGAGAGAGAGAGAGAGAGAGAGAGAGAGAGAGAGAATTCGTCTGGTCACTACCAGATCTGTACCCACGGTACCCCGGCTTTGTAACTTTCCCACTTTTACAACAAAGCCATATAACCAACCTGAATAACACCCACGAGCTCAGATATCTTTCCTAATCACGAGATATGTTCAGTGCATGTATTTGTGAATTACTCAGCCTATTAGAATTAATAAGACTTGGTTTTTTGCCCATAAAAAATATACGAGGTCAGGCGACGGATACATCTATTCGCGTGGAAATATGACTTGGGGAAACTGATATTCACTGGAAATCTCGCGACAGACTGGAGGATAATAATATCTCATGATCTCTTCCCAACTTGAAAACCTGCTTAAAACTAAAAAATTAGGAGCAAAACTCAGCAGGCGAGTAATATTGCTTTTCTCGGAAGAAGAAAAACCAGTCGTGGCTCCAGGGAAAATTGGGAAACTGGGAACTGTCATGCATCGCCAACTCCGGCTATATAAACTGGCAATATTCTTTCCTTGAAAGTAGTCAGGTCAAGGCGCTGAATTCAGAAGCACTGCGCGCTCCCTTACTGTTCTTCAGCTACTCATCTCGGTTCAGGTAAAACGGAAAATGTTTTATTTTCACTCTTTTAATGAATGGGGGGATATTATCAAGCACTCAGGAATTTAATCATGAATTGTTGCATTTTCAAAAAGAGAAGCACGTACACACACACGTACACACACACACACACACAAACATATAAGTGTGTTTTCTACATATAAGTGTGCTTTCTCAAAAATTGAAAGGTTGATGTCACACCTAAGAGAAATGCGTTGATATATATCCTTTTGATTTTCTAAGTATTTGTTCAATAGGATATTTGTCAGTGGGCTTAACAAAGTGATTTCGGTTTTAGGTGGAATTTGGAGTTTATTGTTCCAGTTAGTTATTGTAAATGATTTGTTTAACCAGACCTCTGAACCCTTTTAGGTTCTTCTCTCGGCTGGGGATATTGTTCCAGAATATATATATAGAATATATATATATATATATATATATATATATATATATATATATATATATATATATATATATATATATATATATATATATATATATATATATATATATATATATATATATATATATATATATATATATATATATATATATATATATATATAAATGACCACTAACACTGCAGAAATTTATTGAATGGAAGATCATAGAACAGTAATACTTCCCGGAAAAAAATATGTTTATCTCTAAAATAAATTAAAGTGGTGCAAGGACATTCTATATATAAACAGGAAATTATTTGTGGATGCCAAACGTAAAACCACTTCAATCTTCTCTCCACAGGTTCAGACCACAAAAATGGTGAAAATGGGATTACTGTCAGCTGTACTTCTCGTCACACTGTTTGCCATCATCGGCACATCAGAGGCCGGTCCTCATAATCATAAACCAGGTAAGACTCCAATTCTTGTCTTCATAATAGGTGGGACTTCATCACTTATTTATTATCCATTTTTTCATCAGTGTTTAAAAATAATATGTATAAGAATAGTTCAAAATTTGATATTGTTATAGCCTGTTTTTTAGGGATGACTAAATATAACTAGCTGGTATTGTCTATCTTGATTCTGATTGGTTGAGGTACTTGAGGAATCGAGAGTGAATATAATATCTATTTTTATACTTTCGGATACTGTACCATGGTCATGAATATCCAAGAATGTCAAACAAGCCTTTCAATCTACCATAATTTAATTAAGAGCACTGGAAATATTGTTACTAACAGTAAGAATTATATTTAGCTTTTTTTTTTTTTGCTTTACAGCTTGCGGTGACATTGCTTGCCCAGCGATCTACACACCCGTTTGTGGAAGTGATGGGAGGACGTACTCCAGCGACTGCGCCTTAGGTATCGCGCAGTGCAGCAATCCAAACCTAAGGCTGCGGTGCGAAGGAGAATGTGAACATTGTGAGTCTCTCGTCATTATTCAGTATTTAGCCTGCTTAGAATTACCTGTAGTTTCATTTATGCATGCTAATTCTTTATTTATCCGCGGGGCTGCTTTCGCTGTTCAAATAAGAAAGTTGACTATAATGATTTCTGTATCATGCGAGTCAATACTTGACTTGAATGAACACGCTGAAATGGTCTGCACTTGCAGAGAGAACGATGAGAAAAGAGACTGGCAAAGAGTGAAAATGGAGTTATACAATTTGACCGTGAATTTACTTTTGTTACCTGTTGCCATAATGGTGTATAAGTCAGTTAAGAAGGATATCTATCTGACGTCGTGACCACTGAGATCAATGACTCGGCCATATTGGAGACTTCAATGCAGACCAGAAAACTGGAGGGGCGGGGGGGGAGAAAGGGAAACTTGATTATAAGGAAATATAATCTCAGCAGTGTCCATTTTCTCTCCATTATTTCTGGAGCAAACTAAAAAAACTTCAGAGCTTCAAATATATGAAACTTTCCCAGTCATAAGTTCACGTCTTTATCAACCTTGTAAAATTACTTAGTGATTACAGACAAGTGAAACACTAGACATTCAATGAACTGTTGAAATGTTTCTGTTCATTCATGAGTTTCCTATGAATTTATTCATTCATGCTTCATTTACTCATCCAGTTCGTTTTTAATCAGTTTATTCAAATTTCTTTATTCGTCCAATCTTAATATATTTCTAATTTTTCTTCTACAGGTGACGATGACTGAATGGGAGAAAGTCTTCATTAACAATGGAAAAAGTAGTTTCATGGATAACATTTTCATTACCTGTGGAAGAAATAGTTTAAAAATACTTCAAGTAAGCTGTATCATTGATTATAGTCCTTCAAAAATTCTATTTTAAACTTTCCTCAGATTTCTTCCATGAAATATCTGTACCTTTCATTGAATTTATTATTCTTGAAGCACTGTATCGTTTATGAAATAAATACATAATAAAACCTGATTTAAAATCCAGTTCTATATTTTGATTTCCCTCTAAATATTAATAGGTTTTAGTACATAAGTGAATATACAAATAACTACTCAAAAATACTATTACTTCAGATTACCACTGGTATCATCAATTGAAAACAATATGGAAATTAAGTAGCATACTGTTGGAAGTCAGCCACTGATGTGAAGAGAAAACATTATTTTGGTAAATTTTTTAGATGGAATAGAAGTAATAAAGAAGTTATTTAAAGCCATCTCTTGCCTTTAAACTCATTTACTACAAACTATGGCTATTCCAGATATTATTTTAAGTTGACAATAATGGAAATTATACAGCTGACAGGGCAGAGGCTAAGCAATGATATTGTTGTTACTGTTATGATCCAGACTTAGACAAAATCACTCTGACACGTCTAAAAACTGGATTGCAACTCTTCCTCTTAAAAGCTGTTCAATTACATTTTCTATTTGTGCTTGACTAGATGTTCTTATCTATAATGTCAAACCTTCACCTATAAAAGGAGGCGGTTCTAGAAGAAAAAATATTCAGCTGTCAGTACCACTTTCATATTACTGTGTCATTTGGTGTAAACATTATTCATGTACACTTCTATATATATACATATATATATATACTGTATATATATATATATATATATATATATATATATATATATATATATATATATATATATATATATATATATAAATAGATAAAGATAAAAAATACTGAAAAAGCCATAAATAAATTATGATGAGGTGACAATCATTATAAGAAAGATATATATATATATATATATATATATATATATATATATATAATATATATATATATATATATATATATATATATATATATATATATATATATAGACTCAGTATTACGAATGTGATACTGGAAGTTGTGTTTTGTTTTCTGGACGCACCTCGTTTTAAAGGTCAAGCCTTGATATTAACCTAATAAGGACATCCCACGAAGAACAAAAAGATAATGTAATTGAAAACTTTTTAGAAAACATTAGCAGTTCAGTTTTTCAGACGATTCAGGAAAACTGTATCTAAGTCTAGATAAATTATTGTTACTTAGCATCTCCTATATTACTTGTATTAATTCTATTTTTGTTAGCTTAAATCAATGTTAGGAATATTCGTATTTTGTAGGAAATCATTTCAAAGGCCAGTGGTGGCCTTGAATAGCCCCTTCATTGTTTTTATTTCTTTCATAAAGTTTACCAAAATGATACTTCCTATTCACGTCAATAGCTGATTCCAAATATGTCCTCCTAATTTAAATGTAATTTCAATTAATGATACCAATAGTAAAACCGATTTATAATATTTTTAGGGTGGCTATTTTTATATCCATCTATCTACTAAACCCCATTAATAATTAAAGGGAAATGAAAATAAATAATTGTATTTCAAAACAGTTTTATTACATTTTTTCATAAATGATACAATGCCTCAGTAACAATTAATTCAATGAAAAGATACAGATATTTTATGGAAGAAAGCTTGGGAAAGTTTACAATCAAATTCTTGAAAGAATACATCAGTGACGCAGTTGACTTCAGGCGTTTTTAGTATATTTCTTCCACAGTTAACGAAGATCTGTCACTCGATGGTATCAGCCTGTAAAAGCGAGAAAAAATAAATTTACTCAGAATGAATGAATGACGTAATACTTTTTAGAGGGCTTTGCTCTCTCTCTCTCTCTCTCTCTCTCTCTCTTTTTTCTCTCTCTCTCTCTCTCTTTTTTTTTTGAAAATATCAAAATGCCTTTGGTCTTGTATGATCTATACTGCAAGATAAAACTTTATTTCAAACCGACGCCTGAATAGTGTTGCTATAAAGGTCCTTGGCTTAACTCTTGACAGAATGGTTTCTCAACAGAAACTGACTGTGGGTAAGACTCTCTCTCTCTCTCTCTCTCTCTCTCTCTCTCTCTCTCTCTCTCTCTCTCTCTCTAACTTGTCACAAAATTTTATGGAGAAAGGATGGAATTGGTTTAACGAGTTGAAAGTTACCAGTGAGTCCATCCCCTCCACTTCTAAGAAGGGAAAATTGAAATTGGATTTAGAAATTGGTGTGTTTCTGTTCGTCTAAATGGTGAATTATTTACCTGGTAGAGTGGCGACTGCTGTGGGCCAAGAACAGGCTGTAGAAGGGCGTGGGGCTGGCGACCTCATCCGAGGTAACCTGCAGAAAACGGGACATTGGAAACAAATGATGAACGAGTCTCGGCACATGAGGAAATAAAGCAAATCTTATACTTGGATTATAAAGACTAAATTTGATTGGTACACCTCCCCCTTTGAATTGGGAACCTGAGACGGTAGTAATAGATGATAGTTATAATTAGTTACTATTACATGAGTGAGGAATTCTTGTCTTCAAGGCCTGATGGAAAAAAAAATGTCTCCTTTTAGCTTACTAATTCGAGAAGGTGAAAGCGCTGAATGATCTAAATCAGTCCCCCTTTAAGACAGAAGAAAATTACAAATATTTTGTCCCTCTAAAGGGAGAGCAGAAACAGGAGAAAAATTCCGGAGCTTGCGAAGTGTAACAAAGATACTCTATTAATGACAACCCTCACATTTTAGCACAGTTGCCAGCCCACCGAAGCTTGCAACGGGCAACATGTAAGATTAAAATAGTCTACTGGTAACAAGCGCCACGTTTCGATATTCCCCCTCTCGCCACTGTGGCCAAGCACTTGAACAGAAGACACCTCAAAATAAGAAAAAAAAAATAACAAATAAATCAACAAAATTAGAAATGAGAAACTTACATTCCTCACATCTCCCTTTGCATTTCAGCCAGAGGTAGGGACTGCGACATCTTGCATTTTCGAAGACGCAGAGATTAGGGTAGGTCCTTCCGTCGCTGCCACAAACGGGCTTGTAGATGAGGCCACAGATTTGTTCGCAGGCTGGGAGACATATCAATAAATTATCATCATTATTGTCATCACTGTTGTTATTGTTTTTAAAAGCAAACTATTGAGATGGCTTTCTCTGTCCGTCGGCGCTTGTTTTGTCCGCCCTCAGATCTTAAAAACTACTGAGGCTAGAGGACTGCAAATTGGTATGTTGATCATCCACTCTCCAGTCATCAAACATACCAAATTGCAGCCCTCTAGCTGCAATAGTTTTTTTTTTATATTATTTAAGGTTAAAGTTAGTCATAATCGTACTTCCGGCACTGCCATAGGTACCAACAACACAGGCCACTACTAGACGATGGCTGAGTTTCATGGGCTGCGGCTAATAATTTCATGGGCCGTGGACGAGGCCACCGCTGGACCACGACTGAGTTTCATGGACCGCGGCTTTACAGAAAAATCGATTGCGCCGAATAAACTTCTGTGCATTTTCTACTTGTTGTTATGCCTCCTTATTGATTATCTGTCTTTGTTGCTATTTAGACTGTCAACATTGGCATTTCTTTTCCTTACTAAGAGTGAAAACATGCAAGATTCATAGAATGATTCTTGTGGAGGGCAGGGTATCAATTAATGGCCTTATCAGACTGACATATGACAGCAATTTACTTCAGGAGTTGTCTGTCTCATTCCGATACACTAAATATGCGACTTGCTAAAATCTACGGGAACAGCGTTAAACTTTTCACCAAGCAGACTAATTATTAAGTATTAGTATTTTCTATTATTTTTCCATTGACAATTCAATATTCTAAAAAATCGTTTCCACCCCGCAGATAAATCAGGTGTGACACTCATTACTGAATTGAATTTACAGACAACCCTGACGGGAAACTCACTATTTAACTAAATTCATAGATAACTCAGATGTGATACTCACTATTCAACTGAATTTGTAGATAATACGGGCATGAAACCCACTATTAAACTGAGTTTATAGATAACTCAGATGCGAAACTCACTATTGAACTAAACTGATATATAACGCTGATGTGAAACTCGCTATCAAATTAAATTTATGTATACAGGTTTTAAATTCATTATTGAATCAAGTTCTTAATAACACAGAAGTGATACTCACTGTTAAATTGAGTTTATAGATTATATAAGTATGCAATTCGCTATTAGAATGAATTCATAGGTAACTCAGATGCGAAACTCACTACCGAGCTAAAATGATAGACAACTCAGGTGTGAATCTCACTATTGAACCAAATTATTAAGCTTTTACTCACGTGGATATGCGATAATTGCATTGACTGCTGACGTGCCTATGATGACCAGCAAAACAACGCATAAAATAGAGGCTGGTAACCCTTTCTTGACCATCTTGTTGGTTTATGCCTGTCAAGAGAACCAAATGATGATTAGGGATTTGTCGTGAGTATCTGACCTTAAATCTAATTCTACTTCAAATTGTTTTTTTTTTCTCTCTTTAGCTTTATTTTCTACTTACTTCACAGTTTAAAATGTTAATGGGATCTGTTAAAACATCTCATAGAATCTAATATATATTCAGTCAATTCAGCCTGAGACTGCCTTAAATGTCTCTGGCTAATATCTACCAGAAGTGAATGGCTACCACACAGAGCCTTTCATTCTAAACAAAATGAATCTGAGTTGCTAGGCTTATAAAAGTTTTGAGGCTCAGTGTGCTCACCCAGATTTAACTTTTATGACCAAAATATGAACCGATTTGTTAAAATAATGACATAGATTTCTGGAGATGAAGCCTGTAGGCCTACTTACAATATTCAATGGTCAAATAACTTGCATTTACCAGAGATTTATGCTACTAACTTTCCTGTGCTTTGAAATGTTTCAACACAACTATAAAACAAAGTGTGTACTGCCATACCCGAGCTCCAATACCCAGCTGAAGATTTGAAGAGACTTGAGACTTCTCCCTTGACAAAGTCTGAGATCAAACTGTGCGTCTACCATGAGGAGTTGTCCTTTATATACCCGTCGATCCGTCATGAGTTGCTAACTAAGATAATATCAATAATTTTCTTCATAACGGACCTGAAGGAAACTATGCCTGAAGGCTATTATGTTAATTAGATTTCTATTTTATAACAAGTGTTTCCTGAGTCATCTGAAGGTGTTTGTTATTAGATCTTCCTGAATTCTGATAAGTTCATTTAGTACGTATGTTATGAACTCGTCCAAAATAATCAGGTCTAATTGGCAAACAAAGTTGTTTATGGAAATACGTGAACAAGCCACAGATATTTTAATAAACACGAAATCCTTGGTGTATGTAAGTTCCCCCAAAAGAACACTGGCATTAAGAAAAGCAGGCGGCAGGAAATCTCTCTGTTGTTACATTTAATGAAGGATGTATGATTATATGTGATTATTATAGATACATGAAGTGAAAATGAACTTTATTACGCTTTTTAAAGGGATTTATGATTATATATGATTATTATAGACACATGAAGTGAAAATGGACTTTAGTACGCTTTTTAAAGACTGTCAAAGTCCTTTCTGACCTCTAATTATATACCCCAAGACCCTGGAAGACAAGGTTTGGAACCGAGAATGAGGAACTGGTCATGAGCAGTTAGGTTGTATGCTCTCTCTCTCTCTCTCTCTCTCTCTCTCTCTCTCTCTCTCTCTCTCTCTCTCTCTTACACAAGTGGATATATAGAACGAACGCATAATATCTTTCATAAGTCAACGAACCTGTTTAAATATCAATATCAGTATCGACCAATATAAAAGAAAAATAACCATATACAGAATCATCAAATTTCTAACGTACTTTATCTAATGAACTTTTAATGATTTCCGCTGGAAATAAGACATTTTATATAACATTCTTACGCGTGTTTCTTTCCTACTTACTTATCAATGTCATCAACCCAGTGGTGGTAACTGTTATACGTTTTCTTAACATACGTTGAAGCCAAATTTCTTTTTATTTTCTTTTTTTATTTAGTTTATATTTTGGCCTCACCTTTCTGGAATTTCCCCAGAGGTGTTATCCTTCCTTTTTTTGTCTGAAAGTCCTTCAGACGCTGCTTCGGATACAGCTGGGTTCAGGAAGCACCGTGTGTTTGTAAAAGTATGATTAATATTTGTTTTTAGGATTCATATATATATATATGTATATATACTTATATATATATATATATATATATATATATATATATATATATATATATATATATATATATATATATATATATATATATATATATAATAAAAACATGATTTATATATAAAAACATAATTTATTTCATATAAATTTCATTGTATTGTAACTTTAATAACAGTAGATGAATTAAAATTGTTTATTTTGTACTTGTTGATATTATAATGTTTTATTATTGTATTACTATTGTTTTGGCAGCTACATATCGGTCCGGTACATATCTGTCCGCACACTGTAACAAAGCAACAGATTATTCAATTTTGAGAGTCAAGACGAGTGATTAATAAAGAAGAAAGCTGTGGTGTTGTGTTTATAGTAAATATATATATATATATAACAAAGAGTTAATCTTTCTCTTTTTGTCCATCAACTGAATTTGGAAGAACGTAGAAGACTCAGAAAATATTGTCAGATTAATAAGAAGTGATGATCAACAATCAAAAGGCCATAGAATTGGATATTAAAGACATTTGCATTCATTGTATATGAATCACGAAAAATAGTCATTTATATATATATACATATATATATATATATATATATATATATATATATATATATATATATATATATATATATATATATATATATATATATATATATATATATATATATATTTATATATATATATATATATATATATATATATATATATATATATATATATATATATATATATATATATATATATATATGTATATATATATATTTATATATAAATAAATATACACATATATATATATATATATATATGTATATATACACATATATAGTATATATATGTACATGTGTGTATATATATATATATATATATATATATATATATATATATATATATATATATATACATATATATATATATATATATATATATATATATATATATATATATATATATATATATATATATATATATATATATATATATATATATATATACATATATTTGTGAGTGTTTATGTATATATGATTGAGATATATACACACATTTGTGAGTGTTTTTTTCATGCCACTTCCAAAAGAGAGAGAGAGAGAGAGAGAGAGAGAGAGAGAGAGAGAGAGAGAGAGAGAGAGAGAGCATGCAACCTAACTGCATTCCCTGTTCCAAACCTTTTCCCACAATATTTTCGGACATATTAGGGGTCAGAAAGGACTTTAACTCTCTACAAAAGTCTTAATAAAGTCTAGTTTGACTTCATGCAACTATGATTTTACATAATCATAAATCCCTCAGTAGATATCACAACAAAAGGAATTTTATGCTGCATGGTTTTCTTAATGTCATTGTTTTTGGGGGGATTTACACAAACTTCGGATTTCCTGTTTATTGAAATATCTGTGGCCTGTGTACGTGTTTAAGAAGCAAATATTTATCAATAACACCTGATTATTTTGGACGAAGTCATAACTGGAATACTAAATGAACTCATCAGAGTTCAGGAAATCAATTGAAAAACGCGTTCAAGTGGTTCAGGCGGTACATTGGCTCAATAATAAAGATGAAATCATCATATGAGCCATCAGACATGATTTCCTTCAGCTACGCAAAAAATGAAGATCAATATTATGGTAGTTGGCAACTCACGACGAATCGACGGGTATATAAAGGACAAGTCCACAACAATATGCACAGTTTGATTGCATACTTTGTAGAGGACGGAGTTCTAAGACTCTTCAAACTTTCAGCTGGATTTTTCAGCCCAGGTATGGCAGTACACACTTTGTGTTCTAGTTTTCTTCAAACATTACAAAAGCACAGAAAAGTTTCCTTTACGTATGCCACAGAAAACAACCTTGTTTATAAGTTATTAACACATAGATTTCTAGTAAATACTGCTATCTAACTAACATTATACTAGAAGTGCATTTTTCATCTCCAGAAATACTGTCACTATTTAAAAAATCGGTTCATATTTGGTCATAAAAGTTAAATGTGGATTGGTACACTGATCCACAAAACCTTTACAAGCATGATGCATGGGGCACGTGGTATCCGCGGACGCCAGATTCATTTGATTTAGGTTCAAAGAATCTTTGTGGGATGCATTCATTTCAATTAGACATTAGCCAGAAATATATAAGGCAACTTGAGGCTAACTTGATTTTATACATATTAGGTTCTCTTAAGGTGTTTTGAAAGTATCCCATTCATTTTTGAAACTGTCAAGTAATTAGAAAATAAAGCTGAAAAAATAAATTTGAAACTGAATTAGATTAAAAGTAAGATAATCACGACAAATCTCCAATCACCTTTTGGTTCTCTTGACAGGCATAAAAAAACAAGATGGTCAAGAAGGGGTTGCCAACGACCATTTTCTGCGTCGTTTTGTTGGTCATCATTGGTACGTCAGTAACCAATGCAGGCATCGGATTTCCGAGTGAGTCAAGGTTTTATATTTTAATAAGAAGGTTCAGTTTTGAAGAAAGAACTTGGTATTTTTATTTTCAGTTTTGTCTGGAGTTGTTCCTTATTACAAAAAAGAATTTATTTGACAAAATCCCTAGAACTCAGTATTTTTATTTTCAGTCTGGTCTGGAGTTGCTTATCAATTAAAAATAACTGTTGGACAAAAATCTCTACATTTGGTTCAATAGCGAGTTTCACAACCGATCTATCCCTAAATTTGAGGTTAATTTTGAGTCTCACATCTTAGTTATCTATAGATTTTAGTTCACATGTTGTTTATCCATAAATTTAGTTTCCATACATTTGGTTCACGCCTGAGTTATCCTGTGATGTAAATTGTTAAAAAGATTTAAAAAAATCTCCAGCAACGAATAAACAACAACAGTAATAATAATAATAATAATAATAATAATAATAATAATAATAATAATAATAATAATAATAATAATAATAATAATAATAATGTTATATGCCTCCCAGATTGCGACCGAATCTGTACCTTGAATTTAACCCCATTTGTGGCAGCGACGGAAGAACCTACTCTAATCCCTGCCACTTCGCAATCGGAAAATGTCTTAATCCCTACCTCACTGTACTATGCAAGGGACGCTGTAAATACTGTAAGTTTTTGTACCCTTCTTTTATCTTTGTTTTATGTGGAGGTATTTGTATTCTGCGCACTTACGCACAGGCCAGTGGCGAGAGGGCGCACAGCTAAAAGTGGTGGTTGTTGCCTATAGAATATTTTTCTGACTTGTCACGCTTCACAAACTATGGAATTTTTCTTCTTTTTCTGCTGTTCCTTTTTCAAGGGCCAAAAGGTCCGTCATTTTCTTTCTTGTCATATAGGGGAAATGATCTAGATCATTCAGCGCTTTCACCTCCCTCGAATTAGTGCGCGTTCCTCGCTTTGACAAATATCAGGATCCAAGGGACAGAAGCGTTTGTTGCATTCCGTTGATAAATTGAGGAATGGTCTTCACTCCAGTCCTCAATTGGCTTTTTATAGATAGCAGTGTCACATTGCATTGCACACCTCTAGGAAAGTTGCTTCAGAACTTGTAAACCCTTATCAGCTGTCGTTCTTGTCCTTGGTAAATCTTCAAATTAAAGATAAAAAATTAACATAAACTTTCTGTAAAAACAAAAAGATATTCTTTCTCCTTCAGGAGCTGAAGACGAGAAGTACTCACTCAATAGTAATTAATTGTAACTATCATCTCTCATTTTCCCAATTTATGGCGAGAGGTGTACCACTGAAACTTAGTCTTTATAATTCAAGTATATTTGCTGCCTATTCATCATGTTCCGAGACCCGTTTGATTTATTTTCAATTTTCCCTCTTCTGCAGGTTACATCGGATGAGGTCGCCAGCCCCACGACCTTCTTCGCCCTGGTTGCGGCCTAGAGCAGTCGGCCCAAGTAAATTTCGTAAATCCTTAAAATGACCATGTTATGAAATTTCTTGACTGTTAAAAGAATAATTCCTAATAAAACTGCTCTCCAAACGATATTTGATTATATTTCCTTCCTTCTAAAAATAGAACTGATGTTTATTTTCTGATGCATCTGGGAGAATAGAAACGAGTAAAAAATGCTCCGAAGTTCCCTCGACGCAATCGAGTTTTCTGTACAACGTATAATCAAGGCCACAGAAAACATCTATCTTTCGGATGTCTAGGTATAATGCTGTATGAGCCGCGGCCCGTGAATCTGTAACAACGGCACGGTGGTGGCCTGGCCTATATCGTTGCCAGACGCACGATTATGGCTAACTTTAACCTTAAATAAAATAAAAAAAACTACTGAGGCTAGAGGGCTGCAATTTGGTGTGTTTGATGACTGGAGGGTGGATGATCAACATACCAATTTGCAGCCCTCTAGCCTCAGTAGTTTTTAAGATCTGAGGGCGGGCAGAAAAAGTGCGGACGGACAAACAAAGCCTGCACAATAGTTTTCTTTTCAGAAAACTAAAAGAGACAATCCTAAGGCTACAGAATAAGTATAGCGAGAGGTGGAACCCAAACCGGGTATATAAGTGAATGACTCTCAATTTAGAAGCACGCGTTTCCTTTACAGTTCTTCCGCTCAATATTTCAGTTCAGGCAAGAGAAAAAAATGATTTATTTTTATTTTTTGAATGAACAGAAATACTCTCGAACATTTGTTGGTTTCATCATAAATTATTTTTTTTTTTTACAGATATATGCGCAGCACATACACGCACTCAAATAAGTCTGGTTATTAGGAGCACAGTTTTGGAATCAGCAACTGATCTAAAGAGGAAGCATAAGTTTGATGTATTTTATAAATGGAATAAAAGTAATGAAGTTATTGAAGGCCAGGTCTAGCCTTTGTGGTGATTTCTTATAATCTACGAATAATCCAAATATTAATTAAACGTTACAATAATAGATATAATACATTTGACAGCGTAGAGGTTAAATAATAATATTATCGACCTATTTATGACCTAGACTTGGAGAAAATTACTCTAATTCCTCTAAAAACCTGAACTGTAAATCTTTTTCTTAAAACTTTTACAATTCCATTATCTGATTGTTCTTCGTGGGATGTCCTTACCAGTAACATCAAGGATTTATATATATATATATATATATATATATATATATATATATATATATATATATATATATATATATATATATATATATATATATATATATATATATATATTATATATATACATATATATACATATATATATATATATACATATATTTATATATATACAGTATATATATATATATACATATATATATATACATATATATATATATATATATATATATATATATATATATATATATATATATATATATATATATATATATATATATATATATTATATATATATATATATATATATATATATCAGTTATGGGTAAAAATATATATAGGTTGTCAATGTTTAATGAAACAAATAATAACTAAAACTTCAGAGAAACGGAAAAACTAGACACATTAGGCTTTCTTGTCCTTTTTAAAATTAACTATATAATATATAGTTACGAATCTATAAGCATTTTAAATTGTACAGTGACTTCATACATACATGCATATATATATATATATATATATATATATATATATATATATATATATATATATATATATATATATATATATATATATATATATATATATATATATAATGTTGATAGATAGATAGATACTCACTTTTATTACGCCACAAATATCATTAAACATTCGGTTTCACAATACCATGGGACTAACTTACACTTAATGGGAATTATAATTAGTCATTGCTTCGTAGACAAAACACTTAATTTTTATCAGCTCAATATGGAATTTAACACTGTAAAATGTGATGGATAATCTATATATAAACAGGAAATTATCTGTGCATGCCAAACGTATAACCATTTCAATCTTCTCTCTACAGGTTCAGACCACAAAAATGGTGAAAATGGGATTACTGTCAGCTGTGCTTCTTGTCACTCTGTTTGCCATCATCGGCATATCAGAGGCCGGTCCTCATAATCATAAACCAGGTAAGACTCCAATTCTTGTTTTCATAATAGGTGGGACTTTATCATTTATTTATTATCCATTTTTTCATCAGTGTTCAAAAATAGTATGTATAAGAATAGTTCAAAATTTGATATTGTTATAGCCTATTTTTAGGGATGACTGTAAATATACCTAGCTGGTATTGTCTATCTTGATTCTGATTGGTTGAGGTACTTGAGGAATCGAGAGTGAATATAATATCTATTTTTATACTTTCGGATACTGTACCATTGTCATGAATATCCAAGAATGTCATACAAGCCTTTCAATCTACCATAATTTAATTAAGAGCACTGGAAATATTGTTACTAACAGTAAGAATTATTTTTAATTTTTTTTTTTTTTTGCTTTACAGCTTGCGGTGACATTGCTTGCCCAGCGATCTACACACCCGTTTGTGGAAGTGATGGGAGGACGTACTCCAGCGACTGCGCCTTAGGTATCGCGCAGTGCAGCAATCCAAACCTAAGGCTGCGGTGCGTAGGAGAATGTGAACATTGTGAGTCTCTCGTCATTATTCAGTATTTAGCCTGCTTAGAATTACCTGTAGTTTCATTTATGCATGCTAATTCTTTATTTATCTGTGGGGCTGCTTTCGCTGTTCAAATAAGAAAGTTGACTATAATGATTTCTGTATCATGCGAGTCAATACTTGACTTGAATGAACACGCTGAAATGGTCTGCACTTGCAGAGAGAACGGTGAGAAAAGAGACTGGCAAAGAGTGAGAATGGAGTTATACAATTTGACCGTGAATTTACTTTTGTTACCTGTTGCCATAATGGTGTATAAGTCAGTAAAGTAGGATATCTATCTGGTGTCGTGACCACTGAGATCAATGACTCGGCCATATTGGAGACTTCAATGCAGACCAGAAAACTGGAGGGGCGGGGGGAGAGAAAGGGAAACTTGATTATAAGGAAATATAATCTCAGCTGTGTCCATTCTCTCTCCATTATTTCTGGAGCAAACTAAAAAAAACTTCAGAGCTCGCAAATATATGAAACTTTCCCAGTCATAAGTTCACGTCTTTATCAACCTTGTAAAATTACTTAGTGATTACAGACAAGTGAAACACTAGACATTCAATGAACTGTTGAAATGTTTCTGTTCATTCATGAGTTTCCTATGAATTTATTCATTCATGCTTCATTTACTCATCCAGTTCGTTTTTAATCAGTTTATTCAAGTTTCCTTTTATTCGTCCAATCTTAATATATTTCTATTTTCTTCTACAGGTGACGATGACTGAATGGGAGAAAGTCTTCATTAAAAATGGAGACAGTAGTTTCATGGATAATATTTTCATTACCTGTGGAAGAAATAGTTTAAAAATACTTCAAGTAAGCTGTATCATTGATTATAGTCCTTCAAAAATTCTATTTTAAACTTTCCTCAGATTTCATCCATGAAATATCTGTACCTTTCATTGAATTTATTATTCTTGAAGCACTGTATCATTTATGAAATAAAAACATAATAAAACCTGATTTAAAATCCAGTTCTATATTTTGATTTCCCTCTAAATATTAATAGGTTTTAGTACATAAGTGAATATACAAATAACTACTCAAAAATACTATTACTTCAGATTACCACTGGTATCATCAATTGAAACCATATGGAAATTAAGGAGCATATTGTTTGAAGTCAGCCACTGATGTGAAGAGAAAGCATTATTTTGGTAAATTTTTTAGATGGAATAAAAGTAATAAAGAAGTTATTTAAAGTCATCTCTTGCCTTTAAACTCATTTACTACAAACTATGGCTATTCCAGATATTATTTTAAGTTGACAATAATGGAAATTATACAGCTGACAGGGCAGAGGCTAAGCAATGATATTGTTGTTACTGTTATGATCCAGACTTAGACAAAATCACTCTGACACGTCTAAAAACTGGATTGCAACTCTTCCTCTTAAAAGCTGTTCAATTACATTTTCTATTTGTGCTTGACTAGATGTTCTTATCTATAATGTCAAACCTTCACCTATAAAAGGATTTGGTTCTTAGAAGAAAATATATTCAGCTGTCAAGTACCAAATACTTTAAATAAATTACTGTGACAATCATTATAAGAAAGATAAATATTATTCATATACACTTATATATATATATATATATATGGGTATATATATATATATATATATATATATATATATATATATATATATATATATATATATATATATATATATTTATATATATAATATCATAAAATATAAATAGATAAAGATAAAAATACTGGGACGAGAACTGACTCCAGTGGAAAAAGTCATAAATAAATTATGATGAGGTTTTTCATCACACCGTGATTGTATATAAATCAATGAAAAATTTCATCATTATAAGAAAAAAACAGTACAGCAAGAGACTCGGTAATGATTTATACCTCTCTTGATAGCACGGTGGTAACGTCCACTGGAGTCGTTGAATGGGTCCAGATATATATATGTATAAATTCCCCTTCGGTGATAATTCTCCATCGGATAGGTATATATATATATATATATATATATATATATATATATATATATATATATATATATATATATATATATGTATATATAGACTCAGCATTACGAATGTGATACTGGAAGTTGTGTTTTGTTTTCTGGACGCACCTCGTTTTAAAGGTCAAGCCTTGATATTAACCTAATAAGGACATCCCACGAAGAACAAAAAGATAATGTAATTGAAAACTTTAGAAAAACATTAGCAGTTCAGTTTTTCAGACGATTCAGGAAAACTGTATCTAAGTCTAGATAAATTATTGTTACTTAGCATCTCCTATATTACTTGTATTAATTCTATTTTTGTTAGCTTAAATCAATGTTAGAAGTATTCGTATTTTGTAGGAAATCATTTCAAAGGCCAGTGGTGGCCTTGAATAGCCCCTTCATTGTTTTTATTTCTTTCATAAAGTTTACCAAAATGATACTTCCTATTCACGTCAATAGCTGATTCCAAATATGTCCTCCTAATTTAAATGTAATTTCAATTAATGATACCAATAGTAAAACCGATTTATAATATTTTTAGGGTAGTTATTTTTATATCCATCTATCTACTAAACCCCATTAATAATTAAAGGGAAATGAAAATAAACAATTGGATTTCAAAGCAGTTTTATTACATTTTTTCATAAATGATACAATGCCTCAGTAACAATTAATTCAATGAAAAGATACAGATATTTTATGGAAGAAAGCTTGGGAAAGTTTACAATCAAATTCTTGAAAGAATACATCAGTGACGCAGTTGACTTCAGGCGTTTTTAGTATATTTCTTCCACAGTTAACGAAGATCTGTCACTCGATGGTATCAGCCTGTAAAAGCGAGAAAAAATAAATATACTCAGAATGAATGAATGACGTAATACTTTTTAGAGGGCTCTGCTCTCTCTCTCTCTCTCTCTCTCTCTCTCTCTCTCTCTCTCTCTCTCTCTCTCTCTCTCTCTTTTTGAAAATATCAAAATGCCTTTGGTCTTGTATGATCTATACTGCAAGATAAAACTTTATTTCAAACCGACGCCTGAATGGTGTTGCTATAAGGGTCCTTGACTTAACTTTTGACAGAATGGTTTCTCAACAGAAACTGACTGTAGGTAAGATTCTCTCTCTCTCTCTCTCTCTCTCTCTCTCTCTCTCTCTCTCTCTCTCTCTCTCTCTCTCTCTCTGCGTAACTTGTCACAAAATTTTATGGAGAAAGGATGGAATTGGTTTAACGAGTTGAAAGTTACCAGTGAGTCCATCCCCTCCACTTCTAAGAAGGGAAAATTGAAACTGGATTTAGAAATTGGTGTGTATCTGTTCGTGTAAACGGTGAATTATTTACCTGGTAGAGTGGCGACTGCTGTGAGCCAAGAACAGGCTGTAGAAGGGCGTGGGGCTGGCGACCTCATCCGAGGTAACCTGCAGAAAACGGGAAATTGGAAACAAATGATGAACGAGTCTCGGCACATGAGGAAATAAAGCAAATCTTATACTTGGATTATAAAGACTAAATTTGATTGATACACCTCCCCCTTTGAATTGGGAACATGAGACGGTAGTCAATAGATGATAGTTATAATTAGTTACTATTACATGAGTGAGGAATTCTTGTCTTCAAGGCCTGATGGAAAAATAAGTCTCCTTTATTTTACTAATTCGAGAAGGTGAAAGCGCTGAATGATCTAAATCAGTCCCCCTTTAAGACAAGAAAATGACAAATATTTTGTCCCTCTAAAGGAAGAGCAGAAACAGGAGAAAAATTCCGGAGCTTGCGAAGTGTAACAAAGATACTCTATTCATGACAACCCTCACATTTTAGCACAGTTGCCAGCCCACCGAAGCTTGCAACGGGCAACATGTAAGATTAAAATAGTCTACTGGTAACAAGCGCCACGTTTCGATATTCCCCCTCTCGCCACTGTGGCCAAGTACTTGAACAGAAGACACCTCAAAATAAGAAAAAAAATAACAAATAAATCAACAAAATTAGAAATGAGAAACTTACATTCCTCACATCTCCTTTGCATTTCAGCCAGAGGTAGGGACTGCGACATCTTGCATTTTCGAAGACGCAGAGATTAGGTAGGTCCTTCCGTCGCTGCCACAAACGGGCTTGTAGATGAGGCCACAGATTTGTTCGCAGGCTGGGAGACATATCAATAAATTATCATCATTATTGTCATCACTGTTGTTATTGTTTTTAAAAGCAAACTATTGAGATGGCTTTCTCTGTCCGTCTGCACTTGTTTTGTCCGCCCTCAGATCTTAAAAAACTACTGAGGCTAGAGGACTGCGAATTGGTATGTTGATCATCCACTCTCCAGTCATTAAACATACCAAATTGCAGCCCTCTAGCTGCAATAGTTTTTTTTTTATATTATTTAAGGTTAAAGTTAGTCATAATCGTACTTCTGGCACTGCCATAGGTACCAACAACACAGGCCACTACTAGACGATGGCTGAGTTTCAT
>NC_089788.1:77282719-77322719 GCF_040412425.1 Macrobrachium rosenbergii | reverse complement strand
AACAAGATGGTCAAGAAGGGGTTGCCAACGACCATTTTCTGCGTCGTTTTGTTGGTCATCATTGGTACGTCAGTAACCAATGCAGGCATCGGATTTCCAAGTGAGTCAAGGTTTTATATTTTCATAAGAAGGTTCAGTTTTGAAGAAAGAACTTGGTATTTTTATTTTCAGTTGTGTCTGGAGTTGTTCCTTATTACAAAAAAGAATTTATTTGACAAAATCCCTAGAACTTAGTATTTTTATTTTCAGTCTGGTCTGGAGTTGCTTATCAATTAAAAATAACTGTTGGACAAAAATCTCTACATTTGGTTCAATAGCGAGTTTCACAACCGATCTATCCCTAAATTTTAGGTTAATTTTGAGTCTCACATCTTAGTTATCTATAGATTTTAGTTCACATGTTGTTTATCCCTAAATTTAGTTTCCATACATTTGGTTCACGCCTGAGTTATCCTGTGATGTAAATTGTTAAAAAGATTTAAAAAAATCTCCAGCAACGAATAAACAACAACAGCAATAATAATAATAATAATAATAATAATAATAATAATAATAATAATAATAATAATAATAATAATAATAATAATAATGTTACTATGCCTCCCCAGATTGCGACCGAATCTGTACCTTGGAATTTAACCCCATTTGTGGCAGCGACGGAAGAACCTACTCTAATCCCTGCCACTTCGCAATCGGAAAATGTCTTAATCCCTACCTCACTGTACTATGCAAGGGACGCTGTAAATACTGTAAGTTTTTGTACCCTTCTTTTATCTTTGTTTTATGTGGAGGTATTTGTATTCTGCGCACTTACGCACAGGCCAGTGGCGAGAGGGCGCACAGCTAAAAGTGGTGGTTGTTGCCTATAGACTATTTTTCTGACTTGTCACGCTTCACAAACTATGGAATTTTTCTTCTTTTTCTGCTGTTCCTTTTTCAAGGGCCAAAAGGTCCGTCATTTTCTTTCTTGTCATATAGGGGAAATGATCTAGATCATTCAGCGCTTTCACCTCCTCGAATTAGTGCGCGTTCCTCGCTTTGACAAATATCAGGATCTAAGGGACAGAAGCGTTTGTTGCATTCCGTTGATAAATTGAGGAATGGTCTTCACTCCAGTCCTCAATTGGCTTTTTATAGATAGCAGTGTCACATTGCATTGCACACCTCTAGGAAAGTTGCTTCAGAACTTGTAAACCCTTATCAGCTGGCGTTCTTGTCCTTGCTGAATCATCAAATTAAAGATAAAAAATTCACATAAATTTTCTGTAAAAACAAAAAGATATTCTTTCTCCTTCAGGAGCTGAAGACGAGAAGTACTCACTCAATAGTAATTAATTGTAACTATCATCTCTCATTTTCCCAATTTATGGCGAGAGGTGTACCACTGAAACTTAGTCTTTATAATTCAAGTATATTTGCAGTCTATTCATCATGTTCCGAGACCCGTTTGATTTATTTTCAATTTTTCCCTCTTCTGCAGGTTACATCGGATGAGGTCGCCAGCCCCACGACCTTCTTCGCCCTGGTCGCGGCCTAGAGCAGTCGGCCCAAGTAAATTTCGTAAATCCTTAAAATGACCATGTTATGAAATTTCTTGACTGTTAAAAGAATAATTCCTAATAAAACTGCTCTCCAAACGATATTTGATTATTTTTCCTTCCCTCTAAAAATAGAACTGATGTTTATTTTCTGATGCATCTGGGAGAATAGAAACGAGTAAAAAATGCTCCGAAGTCCCCTCGACGCAATCGAGTTTTCTGTACATCGTATAATCAAGGCCACAGAAAACATCTATCTTTCGGATGTCTAGGTATAATGCTGTATGAGCCGCGGCCCGTGAATCTGTAACAACGGCACGGTGGTGGCCTGGCCTATATCGTTGCCAGACGCACGATTATGGCTAACTTTAACCTTAAATAAAATAAAAAAACTACTGAGGCTAGAGGGCTGCAATTTGGTGTGTTTGATGACTGGAGGGTGGATGATCAACATACCAATTTGCAGCCCTCTAGCCTCAGTAGTTTTTAAGATCTGAGGGCGGGCAGAAAAAGTGCGGATGGACAGACAAAGCCTGCACAATAGTTTTCTTTTCAGAAAACTAAAAGAGACAATCCTAAGGCTACAGAATAAGTATAGCGAGAGGTGGAACCCAAACCGGGTATATAAGTGAATGACTCTCAATTTAGAAGCACGCGTTTCCTTTACAGTTCTTCCGCTCAATATTTCAGTTCAGGCAAGAGAAAAAAATGATTTATTTTTATTTTTTGAATGAACAGAAATACTCTCGAACATTTGTTGGTTTCATCATAAATTTTTTTTTTTCACAAATATATGCACAGCACATACACGCACTCAAATAAGTCTGGAAATTAGGAGCACAGTTTTGGAATCAGCAACTGATCTAAAGAGGAAGCATAAATTTGATGTATTTTATAAATGGAATAAAAGTAATGAAGTTATTGAAGGCCAGGTCTAGCCTTTGTGGTGATTTCTTATAATCTACGAGTGTTCCAAATATTAATTAAACGTTACAATAATAGATATAATACATTTGACAGCGTAGAGGTTAAATAATAATATTATCGACCTATTTATGACCTAGACTTGGAGAAAATTACTCTAATTCCTCTAAAAACCTGAACTGTAAATCTTTTTCTTAAAACTTTTACAATTCCATTATCTGATTGTTCTTCGTGGGATGTCCTTACCAGTAACATCAAGGATATATATATATATATATATATATATATATATATATATATATATATATATATATATATATATATATATATATATATATGCACATATATACATATATTTATATATATACATATATATATACATATATACATATATATACATATATATATATATATATATATATATATATATATATATATATATAAATATATATATATATATATATATATATATATATATATATATATATATATATATATATATATATATATATATATATATATATATATATATATATATATATATATATATATATATATATCAGTTGGTGTTAAAAATATATATAGGTTGTCAATGTTTAATGAAACAAATAATAACTAAAACTTCAGAGAAACGGAAAAACTAGACACATTAGGCTTTCTTGTCCTTTTTAAAGATTAACTATATAATATATAGTTACGAATCTATAAGCATTTAAATTGTACAGTGACTTTATACATACATGCATATATATATATATATATATATATATATATATATATATATATATATATATATATATATATATAATATATAATGTTGATAGATAGATAGATACTCATTTTTATTACACACAAATATCATTAAACATTCGGTTTCACAATACCATGGGACTAACTTACACCCAATGGGAATTATAATTAGTCATTGCTTCGTAGACAAAACACTTAATTTTTATCAGCTCAATATGGAATTTAACACTGTAAAATGTGAAGGATAAGCTATACTCGGAAGGTACGGCCTTAAATAAATTTACTGTAATGAGTAAAATAAAAAAAAAAAAAATGTCAATATCTGTAGGACTGAAAATACTGATTTTAGATAATTTAATAGACTAAATTTCTGCTATTATAATCTGAGCATAATATTTTGCTCAAATGGTACCTGGTAAGATATTACAATGGCCTCGAAGTTTTGATTGAATCATGAAAAAAATTTAGTTTACAGGCTAATTGTGTAATAAGTCATTAATCATATATTTATGGCAACACATATAGGTATATATATATATATATATATATATATATATATATATATATATATATATATATATATATATATATATATATATATATATATATATATATATATATATATATCATATATATATTTGTGTATTCATATATGCATTAGTCATCCCTATTAAATCTTGGAGTGGTCTAAACTTAGAGCTTAATTTACAAATTATTTATCAGGTCATTATATTAACAACAATTTTCATCATTATTTTCAGTTCCATAATCCTTGGCAATTAGCATAATTATCATATTATTAATAATAATCGTCTTTTTAATATTTGAAGGATGCTTTAGGATAGATATTTAGCAGGAACTTATAAACTGAAAGTAGATTGTGTATCTGCAATATATATGATATATATATATATATATATATATATATATATATATATATATATATATATATATATATATATATATATATATATATATATATATATATATATATATATATATATCTTTATATATATATATATATATATATATATATATATATATATATATATATATATATATATATATATATATATATATATATATATATATATACATCCCAAAACAAATAGTCATCATACTCTTAATACAGCGCTCTGGTTGCTGAGCCAACGTCTCAAGGTCTATTAAAAGTAAGAAGAAGAAGAAAACACCTCGAGGGAAATTCCAGGAAGGTAAGACCAATATAACCAGGATTTAAAAAAAAAGGTATAAAATAATTAGCCTTCAAACGTATGATAAGAAAACACCTAACAGTTATTGCTAGTGAGATGATGACTACTACTAACAATAAAAAAAAAAAAGGTCTGAGAGTGTCTGAGGGTTTTATATAAAATTTCTTATCTCCAGTGAAAATCATCAATAATTTCATAAAAAAAATGTTAGATATTTGGTGATTCTATAGAATCTATAGATTGTTACTATTCTTTTTTATTGACGGAATATTGACAGTGATACTGAAGTAAGGTTTTTGATATGTGAAAGATATACGTTCATTCTAGAGATGTACATGTGTATTATATTCTCATGAATATACAGAGAGAGAGAGAGAGAGAGAGAGAGAGAGAGAGAGAGAGAGAGAGAGAGAGAGAGAGAGAGAGAGAGCATATACAATCCAACTGCTTAAGATCAGTTCTGCATTCCCTGTTCCAAACCATATCATGGAATTTTTTGGGGTATAACATTAAAGGTCATCAAGGACTTCGGCTCTCTTTTGGGGGGATTTACCTGCACCTGGGACTGAGCGTCTGTGTAATACCTGCGGCTTGTGTACGTATTTACGTAAAAAAAATCTTTGTTTATCAGCAAAACCTGATTATTTTTGACGGGACCATTACGTCGAATACTCAGTGCACCCATCAGAATTCAGGAAAATCCCCGTGACACGTATGCAGATGATTCAGGATCCATACTCGCTCAAAAATAAAAATCTAATCGGCTTGGAAGCCTTCAGGCAAAATTTCCTTCAGGTAAGTTAAGAAAGATGAGTAATATTATGGTAGTTGGCAACTCATGACGGATGTACGGGCATATAAAGGTCAACTCCTCACGACAGATGCACAGCTTGATCGCAAACTTTGTAAAGTGAGAAGCTCCAAGCCTCTTCAAATCTTCAGCTGGATATTTCAGATCGGGTATGGCATCATATACTTTGTTTTCTAGTTGTGTTGAAACATTACAAAGTACAGAAAAGTTTGCTTTACATATGTCATAGAAAACGACCCTGTATATATAAGTAATTACTACAGGAATTTCTAGTGAATGTTAGCTATCTGACCATTAAATATTAGAAGTGCAGGTTTCATCTCCAGAAATCTATGTCACTGATTGAAAAATTGGTTCAAGTTTTGGTCATAGAAGTTAAATCTGGGCAAGGACACTGATCTACAAAGCCTTTACAGGCCTGATGCCTGGGGCTCATGGTATCTGTGGACGCCAGATTCATTTGGTTTAGAATCAAAGAATCTGTGTGATAGATAATCTTTTCTGTTAGATATTAGCCAGGAATAAAACTAAAAATAAAAGAAAAACAATTACAAATAGAATTAGATTTAAGGTGAGAGAATCACGACAAATCCCTAACCATCATTTAGTTCTCTTGACAGCCTTCAACAAACAAGATGGTCAAGAAAGGGTTGCCAACGACTATTTTCTGCTTCGTTTTGTTGATCATCATTGGCACGTCAGTAGCCGATACATTCCACCACTATCCAAGTAAGTGAAAGTTTAACATTTTAAGGAGGTTCAGTAATGAAGAAAGATCCTGGTCAATTTCATCTTTAGTTTTGTCTTGCTCCTCAATCCAAAAAAGAAAAATTGATTGGGAGGTATCTTTAGAACTGGTTCAATAGCTTGTTTACCAATCGATCTATAACTAAATTTAGTTTAATAGTGAGTCTCACTACTAAGTTGTCTATAGATTTAGTTTAATTCCGAGCTTCACTTCTCTTTTTATCCCTAAATTTAGTTCGCTAGCTAGTTTCACATCTGAGATTTCCATAAATTTAGCTCACACTTGAGTAACCCCAAATTTATTCCAGTCTAGTGTCACATCCTGGGATGTAAATGATTCAAAATGTTTAAAAAAGTGTCCAACAATATATATATCACTGCTGCGCAGATATGTCACAACAATACTAGTCAGAGAATATCAGCAACAATAATTTTATAACGAATAATGATATGAAATCAGTCTGGCTTGTGAAAAGTTCAGTACTGTTCCCGTAGATTTCTATTAAGTCTCGCATTCAGTGAGACTTAATAGAAACTCTCAAAGTAAATCATTGTCATCATTTGTCAGTTCGATTCAACAATAAGTTGATATCCCGCTATCCACAAGAAACTTTCTAATTGATATCCTGCCCTCTGCGAGAAACTTTCCAGTTGATATCCTGCCCTCCACAAGAAACTTTCTAGTTGATATCCTGCCATCCACAAGAAACTTTCCAGTTGATATCCTGCCGTCCACAAGACTCTTTCCAGTTGATATCCTGCCCTCCACAAGAAACTTTCCAGTCGATATCCAGCCCTCCACAAGAAACTTTCCAGTCGATATCCAGCCCTCCATAAGAAACATTCCAGTTGATATCCTGCCCTCCACAAGAAACTTTCTAGTTGATATCCCGCCCTCCACAAAAAACTTTCCAGTTGATATCCTGCCCTCCACAAGAAACTTTCCAGTTGATATCCTGCCCTCCACAAAAAACTTTCCAGTTGATATCCTGCCCTGCACAGGAAACTTTCCAGTTGATATCCTGCCGTCCACAAGAAACTTTTCAGTTGATATCTTGCCCTCTACAAGACACTTTCTAATTGACATCCTGTCCTCCACAAGAAACTTCCCAGTTGATATCCTGCCTTCCACAAGAAACTTTCTGAGAATCTTGCATGTTTTCACTGTTAGTAAGAACAGAGGTGCTAACGCTAACAATATAATTAGCAAGAGAAATAGGAAAAGAATAAATCGGCACAGTAACAAAAACAAAAGTAATGACACTAATATAATGATAATAATTTATTCCCATATCTCCCAGACTGCGATAGAGGCTGCACCTTCGAATTTAACTTCATTTGTGGAAGCGATGGAATGAATTACCCAAATCCCTGTACTTTCTATGCCGCCAAATGTCGCAATCCCCGTCTGAGGGTGCGATGCAGGGGAAGGTGTGAAGAATGTAAGTCTTTTTTTTCTAATCTTTTGGTTTGATTTTGAGGTGTCTTCGGTTTACGTACAGAGAGAGAGAGAGAGAGAGAGAGAGAGAGAGAG
The DNA here is from genome assembly GCF_040412425.1 of Macrobrachium rosenbergii. Lineage (NCBI taxonomy): Eukaryota > Metazoa > Arthropoda > Malacostraca > Decapoda > Palaemonidae > Macrobrachium > Macrobrachium rosenbergii. The sequence continues at coordinate 77,315,201 of NC_089788.1, read as the reverse complement.
AGAGAGAGAGAGAGAGAGAGAGAGAGAGAGAATTAGTTAATAATGTTTTAAATAATAATTTTTGTATTATAAAAGTATGGGTTCATGACTGTCAGTGAGTATTAAAGAGAGAGAGAGAGAGAGAGAGAGAGAGAGAGAGAGAGAGAGAGAGAGAGAGAGAGAGAGAGAGAGAGAGAGAGAGAGAATTAGTTAATAATGTTTTAAATAGTAATTTTTTGTATTATAAAAGAATGGGTTCAAGACTGTCAGTGAGTATTAAAGAGAGAGAGAGAGAGAGAGAGAGAGAGAGAGAGAGAGCAGCGAAATGCGATGCTTGCTACCTTTAGATTATCTTTTCTTACAAGTTGCCCTTTGCGAGCTCTCCCATTCCTGCTGTTGCTTTCGATGGTCAAAAGGTCTGTCGCTTTCTTCTATCTTAAAGGGAACCAATCTGGATCTTTCAGCACTTTCACCTCCTCGAATTAGTGCGCGTTCCTCGCTTTGCCAAATGTCAGCATCCAAGAGACAGAAGCGTTTGTTGCATTTCTGTGATAAATTGAGGAATGATCTTCACTGCAGTCCTCACTTGCCTTTTTTTATAAGCAACAATGTCATTGGTCCGTCAATCACCCTATTCCTTTCTCACGCCCAGCAAAGCTGGCGCTCTTGGCCTTGGTGAGCCATCAAATTAAAGATAAAAATTCCCCACAAAGTTTCTGTAAAAACAAAAGGATATTTTCTTTCCCTTCAGGAACTGAAGACCAAGATTCCCCACTCATGCAAAAGTAACTAATTATAACCATCCTCTATTGACTACCCTCCCATTTTCCCAATTCAAATGGGGAGGTATACCAATCAAATTCAGTCTGTACAATCTCAGAATATTTCCTGTCTGTTCCTCACGTTCCGAGACCCGTTCTTCATTTGTTTTCAATTTTCCGTTTTCCGCAGGTTACTTCGGATGAGGTCGTTAGCCCCACGCCCTTCTCCAACCTGTTCTTGACCAACGGCAATCGCCTCTCTACCAGGTAAATATTCACCGTTGAAGTGAACAGATGCACACCAGTTTCCTTCCCTCGTTCCTTCTCTCATAGCCATTCTTTGGCAGAGATTTTTCTAAAACCAATTTAAGTTTTCTCTGGTTAGAAATGGAAGGGATGGAGTCACTGCTAACTTTCAACTTGTTAGAACAATTCCATCCTGTCTCGATAAAAGTTTGTGACAAATTAAGCCGGGAATGAGAGAGAGAGAGAGAGAGAGAGAGAGAGAGAGAGAGAGAGAGAGAGAGAGAGAGAGAGGGGAAAACTCTAAAAGTGACTACCTCAAGATGGAAAGTCCATTTTTGTTTCTTTTTATTCTTAATAAAATTTAAACTAGAATGATTGATTATTAGGAGAGAGAGAGAGAGAGAGAGAGAGAGAGAGAGAGAGAGAGAGAGAGAGAACTGAAACGTGAATACCTTGCTAGAATTTAAACTAGAATGATTGATTATTACCAAGAGAGAGAGAGAGAGAGAGAGAGAGAGAGAGAGAGAGAGAGAGAGAGAGAGAGAGAGAGAGAGACGAGCTCTCTATAGAATGCTATCACAGTTCAGTTAGTTAACTTTCATCTCCCATCTACAAATCAGTTTAAGCTAACAGTTCAGTCATTTATTTTATCCCTATTCTCCCCAATTATCTGTCAAATCTAGCGATTTGTGAAGGACATGTTTATGAATTGTTGTCAACAAATTCAGACAATATCATGAAGTGATGAAGTGCCAGCTAATTGATGAAGGTGAAATCATAGATATTTTCTTGGGAATATAATCGGCTAAGCTAAATAGTTCCTAAGTTATTTGTCTACTTAATTATCTATTTAGTGACATAATTTCTAATTTATTTTTAACTTTTATTAATTTGATCCTTATCTTTCAATTATCTCTCTCTCTAGGTTATTAACAAGTGGAGAACAGGTCGCCAACAACATCGCCGACATCGAGGACTTCTCTCTCTTTTTTTTAAGCCCAGGTTAATTTCGTGAATCGTCAAAATGACCTTATTATGACATTTCATCTTGTTGCAAAAAACTATTAATAAAGCTGAAATCCGCACGCCAGTTGATTATTTTCCGTTCCTTCTGAAAATAGAATTGATGTTTATTTTGTGACGCACCTGGGTGAACATAAAGAGAGAAAATCTTAAGGGTACAGAATATACATAGCGGGAGGTGGAGCCCAAACCGGGTAGCATATAAGTTCAATGACACCCAAGAGTTCAGATATCTTGTATATTTACGAGATATGCTTATATCTGTGTCTGTGAATTACTTAGCCTATTAAAATCAACACTACTTTGGATATTTGTCCATAAAAGTATGCAACGCTTTGCAATACGAGTTCAGGCGACTGATACGTCTGTTCTAATGAAAATATGACTTAGAGAAACTGATGTTCACTGAAAATCAGGTGACAGACTTGAGGATAATAATATCTCATGATCTCTTCTAACCTTGAAAACCTACTTAAAACTAAAAAAGTAGGAATAAAACTCAGCAGACGAATAATATTGCTCTCCTCGGAAACCGGAACATACTAGGAAAAGCAGTTGTGGGTCCTGATAAAACAGGGTAACTGGCAACTCTCAATTATTGCCAACGCCGGCTATATAAGCGGCAACATTCTTGCCTTGAAAGTAGTCAGGTTAAGGCACTGTGTGTAAGACCTCAGCGTGTTCCCTTACGGTTCTTCTGCTACTCATCTCAGTTCAGGTAAAACGGAAAATGATTCATTTTCATTGTTCTATTGAATGGGGGATATTACCTAGCTCTCAGGGATTTATCGCATTAGCAAAAAGTGCGTTTTCTCAAATATTTAAAGGCTAATGTCACACCTAAGAGAAATGGGTTTATATACTTCCTTTTGATTTTCTAAGTATTTTTTCAAAAGGGTATTTGTCACAAAGTGAATTAAGTTTCAAATGGCATTTGGGGTTCATTGTTTCAAAATATATATGTATGCATGTATGCAAAATATATATATAAAATATATATATATATATATATATATATATATATATATATATATATATATATATATATATATATATATATATATATATATATATATATATATATATATATATATATATATATATACCACAAACAAATGACCACGAACACTGCAAAAATTTTACTGAACAGAAGATCATAGAACGGTAATAATTCCTGAAAAAAAATATGTTTATATCCAAAATAAATTTAAGTAGTGTAAGGACATTCTATAAATAGGAAATTATTTGTTCATGCCAAACGTATAACCACTTCAATCTTCTCTCTACAGGTCCAGACCACAAAAATGGTGAAAACGGGATTACTGTCAGCTGTGCTTCTCGTCACTCTTTTTGCCATCATCAGCACGTCAGAGGCCGGTCCTCTCAAGCTTAATCCATGTAAGACACAGTTTCTTGTTTTCCGAATTGAAAGGATTTGAGATTTTTAGAGGTAACGGTAAATATACCCAACCGATATCATCTATCTTGATTCTGATTGGCTAAGATACTGTACAGTCAAGAGTTAATATAATTTAATCTTATATACTCTCAGATACTGTGCCATCGCCAAGAATATCCGAGAATGTCCTCATACAAGCTTTAATATCTTCCATAATTTAATTAAGAACACTAGAAATATTGTTACTAATGATAAGAATTATATTTAATATTTTTTTGCTTTACAGCTTGCGGTAACACTTTCTGCCTAGCGGTCTACAAACCCGTTTGTGGCACTGATGGGAATACATATTCCAACAGCTGTAGATTAGATATCGCGCGCTGTGGAAATCCTGGTCTAAGGGTGCATTGCGAAGGGAGATGTGGGGAGTGTAAGTTTTGCATTATTATTTAATATTTAGTCTGGTTAGAATTACCTGTAGTTGAATTCATGCATGCTAATTTTGTCAACGATCTGTTGCTTGTATGGTTGTTGAAATGAGAAAGTGACAACAATGATTTTGCATCATCAACAAGTGAACAATTGACCAACGTGAGAACGTTGAAATGGTCTGCACTTGTAGAGAGAATGGGAAGGGCGGGGGCTGGGAGAGAGGGAAAATGGTGATGAGATTAACCAATTTGACTGTGAGGGCACTTTTACTGTCCATTACTATATTGGAAATTAAGTTAGTCACTGTACCTGGCGTTCTGGCATCCATGGTCACTGACTCAGCCATAATGGAGACTTCAATGCAGATCAGAAAAGGAGGGAGAGAGAAACTTAATTATAAGAAATGTAATCTCAGCTATGTCCATTTTCTCTCTATTATTTCTTGAGCAAACTAAAAAAACTTTAGAGCTCGTAAATATATGAAACTTTCCCAGTCATAAGTTCACGTCTTTATCAACCTAATGAAACTCCTTGGTGATTACAAACAAGTGAAACGCTAGACAGTCAATGAACAGTTGAAATGTATCTGTTCATTTATGAGTTTCCTGTGACTGTATTCATTTATACTTCATTTACTTATCCAGTTCGTTTTAATCAGTTTATTCAAATTCTCTTTTTTTATTCGTCCAATCTTAATATATATCTTTTCTTCTACAGGTGGCGATGCGTGAGTGGGAGAAAGTCTTCATTAACAATGGAGAAAGTAGTTTCACAGACAATATTTTCATTACCTGTAGAAGAAATAGTTTAAAAATATCTCAGGTCAACTGTGTCACTGAAGTACTCTTTCAAGTATTTCATTATAAACTTTCCTCAGATTTCTTCCATGAAATATCTGTACCTTTCATTGAATTTATCATTACTGACACATTGTATTATTTATAAAAAAATGTAATAAAACTGCTTTGAAATCCTATTATTTATTTTTATTTCCCTTTTATTATTAATGGGTTTTGGTACATAGATGGATATACAAATAACTACACTAAGAATATTAGAAATCAGGATTACTATTGGTGTCATTAATTGAAATTACATTTAAATTAGGAGCACATGTTTGGAATCAGCCATTGACGTGAACACGAAGTATTATTTTGGTAAATTTTATGAGAGAAATAAAAACAACGAATGAGTTATTCAAGGCGACCACTGGCCTTTGAAATGATTTCCTACAAAATACGAATATTCCTAACATTGATTTAGGCTAACAAGCATAGAAATAATACAATTGACATTGAGAGGTTAAGTAATAAAAATTTATCTAGACTTAGACACAGTTACTCTGAATCTGAATCGTCTGAAAAACTGAACTGCAATTCTTTTTCTGAAGTTTTCAATCACATTATCCGTTTGTTTTTAGTGGGATGTCCTTATTAACAATACCAAGGCTGGACCTTTAAAAGGAATTGGGTCCAGAAAATAAAACACAGCTGTCAGTACCACATTCGTACTGTTGAGTCTAGATATATATACATACATACATATATATATATATATATATATATATATATATATATATATATATATATATATATATATATATATATACATATATACATATATATATATATATATATATATATATATATATATATATATATATATATATATATATATCTTATAAATGATTGTTACCTCATCTTGAGTTATTTATGTATTATTCAGTATTTTTATTCAATTTTTAACATTACACCTCTCTCTCTCTCTCTCTCTCTCTCTCTCTCTCTCTCTCTCTCTCTCTCTCTCTCTCTCTCTCTCTGTCTTCTATAAATATATATATATATATATATATATATATATATATATATATATATATATATATATATATATATATAGAAAAGTATATGGATAACATTTACACCAAATGGCACAGTAACATGAATGTGGTACTGACAGTTGAGTGTTTTTTTTTCTAGTACCGCCTCCTTTTATAGGCGAAGGCTTGACATTATTGATAAGGACATCCAGTGAAGCACAAACAGAAAATGTAATTGAACAATTTTTAAGAAAAAAAGTTGCAATTCAGTTTTTAAAATTGTCAGAGTGACTGTGTTTAAGTCTAGGAACAATAGTATTATTGCTTAGCATCTGCCCTGTCAGCTGTGTAATTTCCATTATTGTCAGCTTAAAATGATATCTGGAGTAGTCATAATTTGTAGTAAATGAGTTTAAAGGCAGGTGATTGCCTTAAATAACTTCTTCATCACTTTTGTTCCATACAAAAAATTTGCCAAAATAATGCTTTCTCTTCACATCAATGGCTGATTTCCAATAATGTGCTTCTAATTTCCAAATGATTTCAATTAATGATACCAATAATAATCTTAAGTAATAATATTTTTAAGTGGTTATTTGCATATTCATCTATGCACTAAAACCTATTAATATTTAGAGGGAAATCAAAATATAGAACTGGATTTTAAATCAGGTTTTATTAAGTTTTTATTTCATAAATGATACAGTGCTTCAAGAATAATATATTCAATGAAAGGTACAGATATTTCATGGAAGAAATCTGAGGAAAGTTTAAAACAGAATTCTTGAAAGAGTACATCAATGTTGCAGTTGACTTGAAGAATTTTTAAACTATTTCTTCGACAGGTAATGAAAATATTATCTATGAAACTATTTTCTCCATTGTTAATGAAGACTATCTTCCACTCACTCACTTCCACCTGTAGAAGAAAGAGAAACATATTAAGATTGGACGAGTAGAAGGGAATTTGAATAAAATAATTAAAAACGAACTGGATAAGTAAATGAAAGTATGAATGAATAAATTCATAAGAAACTCATGAATGAACAGTTACCTTTCAACAGTTCACTGACTGTCTAGTGTTTCACTTATCTGTAATAAATAAGGAATTTCACGAAGTGGATAAAAACGTGAACTTATGACTGGGAAAGTTTCATATATTTACGAGCTCTGAATTTTTTTTTTTTAGGTTCCTCAAGGAATAATGGAGAAAAAAATGGACACACTGCTGAGATTATATTTGATTATAATTAAGTTTCCCTCTCTCTCACCCCCCAATTTGCTGGTCTGTAGTGAAGTCTCTCAAGTATGGCTGAGTCAGTGACCTTGGTAGCCACTGACTTACTTATCATTACAGCACTGACTTACTTACCATTATGGCAAAAGTAAACTTACAGTCAAATCGTATAACTTCATCACCATTTTCCCTCTTCGCCAGTCTCTTTTCTCAACATTCTCCCTACACGTGCAGACCATTTCAACAAGTCTCCAGCATGACTGAGTCAGTGCCCTTGGTAGCCACGAAGTCAAATAGATGTTCTACATCACTGACTTACTTACCATTATGGCAAAAGTAAACTTACAGTCAAATTGTCTAACGTCATCATCATTTATCCTCTTTGCCAGTCCCTTTACTCAACATTCTCTCTACACGTGCAGACCATTTCAACGCGTTCACTCAAGTCACTTGTTGACTCGCATGATGCAGAAATCATTGGAGTCACTTTCTTCTTTGAATAGCTAAAGCAACCGCAGACAAATAAAAGAATTAGCATGCATAAATGAAACAACAGGTAATCCTAAAGAGACTAAATACTCAGTAATGATGAAAAACTCACATTCGCTGCATTCTCCTTGACACCGCACCTTCAGATTTGGATTTCTGCATCTCCGCTCGACATCTAAGGCACAAGCATTGGAATACGTCTTCCCATCAGTACCACAGAAAGGGGTGTAGTCGTCTGTGCAAGCAATGTTATCGCAAGCTGTAAAGCAAAAAAAAACATTAATTGTAACTCTTACTATCAGTAGCAGTATTTCTCGTGTTCTTAATTAAATTATGGTAGATTGTAAACCTAGCATGACATTGTTGAATATTCATGACAGTGGTACAACATCCGAAAGTATAAAAATATATATTATATTCACCTCGACTCCTACAATGCCCCAGCCAATCAGAATCAAGGTAGACAACACCTGTCAAGTATACTTACCGTTATCTCTGCAAACACAGCCTAAAACAATATTAGATTTTGAAAGATTCTTATACATATTATTTTTAAACAATGATGAAAAGAAATGAATAATAAATAAGGGATGAAGTCCCACCTATTATGAAAACAAGAACTGGAGTCTTACCTGGTTCATGATTATGAGGACCGGCCTCTGATGTGCCGATGATGGCAAATAGAGTGACAATAAGCACAGCTGACAGTAATCCCATTTTCACCATTTTGATGGACTGAACCTGTGGAGAGAAGACTGAAGTGGTTTTACGTTTGGCATGCACAAATAATTTCCTATTTATATATGGAATGTCTTCCACTACTAAAATTTATTTTGGAGATGAACATATTTTTTTTCCAGGAATTATTACTGATCGATGATCTTCTATTGAATAAAATTTCTGCAGTGTTAGTGGTCATATATATATATTATACATACATATATATATATATATATATATATATATATATATATATATATATATATATATATATATAATCAGTAAAGAAAAACGTCCTTAATATCCAATTCACTCTACCTCGGAAATAATATATTTTCATATATTATTTCCGAGGTAGAGTGAATTGATATTAAAGGACGTTTGTAGCTTACTGACTGTATATGAATCATGATGATGTGATAAAAGTCACACACACACACACACACACACACACACACACACACACACACACACACACACATATATATATATATATATATATATATATATATATATATATATATATATATATATACATACAGTACATATATTCTGAAACAATGAATCCCCAAATGCCACTTGAAGGCGAAATCACTTTGTTAAGCCCTCTGACAAATATCCCACTGAAAAAATACTTAGAACACCAAAAGGAAACATATAAACGCATTTTTCTGAGGAGTGACACCAGCCTTTCAATTTTTGAGAAAACACGCTTATATGTTTGTGTGTGTGGACGTGCGTCTCTTTTTGTAAAGACACAATGATTCATGATTAAATTCCTGAGTGCTTGATAATATCCCCCTGCCCAAGCATTCGTTAAAAGCATAAAAACACGTCATTTTCTGTTCTGCCGGAACCGTAATGGAAAGTGTATAACCACCTCGAGAGTTTCTCCCTGACTGCTCTCTCAAGGCTGGTATCACTGCCGCTTATGCAGCCGGCTTCGGCGATCCGTGGGGTTGCCAGTTTCCCAGTTTTGTCAAACGCCACGACTGGTGTTCCTATCATGTTCCGGCTTCCGAGAATAACAATATCACTCGCCTGCTGCGTTTCGTCCCTAAAGTCGTTGGTTTTAGGTATCTTTCCAAGTTTAGAAGAGATCATGATATATTATTATCCTCCAGTGTGTCACGCGATTTCCAGTAAATATGAGTTGGTAAACACAGGAGTTTTGTAGAAGACAGATTATGCTAAACGAGTGAAAAATGCACCGAAAATCGAGTTTTCTGTACAGCCGCTACAGCGTATAATCAAGGCCATCGAAAATAGATCTACCTTTCGGTGGTCTCGGTATAAGGCTGTATGAGCCGCGGTCCATGAATCTTTAACCACGACCCGGTGGTGGCCTATCCTATACCGTTGCCAGAAGCACGGTTATGGCTAACTTTAACCTTAAATAAAATAAAAGCTAATGAGGCTAGAGGGCTCCAATTTGGTTTGTTGGATGATTGGAATATGGATGATCTACATACCAATTTGCAGCCCTCTGGCCTCAGTAGTTTTTAAGATCTGAGGGCGGACAGAATAAAGTGGGGACGGACAGACAAAGCCGGCATAATAGTTTCCTTTTACAGAAAACTAAAAATCGATCAAAAATTGTATCCGTACTCTTTCCAGTTATCTGTCAAGATGTGGTGATTGGTGACAGATATGTTCACGAATTGTTGTCAACAAATTTAGACAATATCATGAAGTGATGAAATGACCAAAAATTGTTGAAGGTGAAATTATAAATATTTACTTGACAAATGTAATAAGTTAAACTAAATAGTTCCAAACTTATTTGTTTACTTAATTATCTATTAAATGACCTAATATCCAATCCATTTCTTCACTTTTATTGATTTTTTCCTTATCTATCAATTCTCTTTCTCTAGGTTACTGGAAAGTAGAGAACAGGTCGCCAACAATATCGCCAACAATATCGCCAACAACGAAATTTTTTTTTTTTTAAAGCCCAGGTTAATTTCATGAATCCTTAAACTGACCAGATTTTGAAATTTCATCTTAATAAAAGAATAAGTCTAAATAAAACTGAACTCCAAATGATATTTATTTTTCGTTCCTTCAAAAAATAGAAATTATTTTTATTTGTGAGCAACCTGGATGAACAGACACAAAAAGAGGTCTTAAGATTGCAGCATATACAAAGGGAAAAACTTGACCCAAACTAGATAAAAAATAATTGTCATAATATATAATAAAGGTTTCATTCTTCACTGCACAAAAACTTCACATTAAACTGTTTAAAGTATCACTAACAACTTACATGATGATTATAATAGTCAACTGAGAAGTGTTAATGGATATCACAGTAGTAGTAGTAGTAGTAATAATAATAATAATAATAATAATAATAATAATAATAATAATAATAATAATTCAATAATAATAATAATAAATTAATTATGACAGAAAAATGAGAAGTGTTAATGTATATCACACAGCAATAATAATAATAATAATAATAATAATAATAATAATAATAATAATAATAATAATAATAAATAATAATAATAATAATAATTAGATTATGACAGAAATTATGAGTGTTAATGTATATCACAATAATAATAATAATAATAATAATAATAATAATAATAATAATAATAATAATAATAATAATAATAACCAGTATTTGAATTTCAAGAAAATTATCTCTGGAACTAATGCAGAATGTGTTTTATATGAATAAAGTCTGAACACAACCGGTATAATCCTTCCATAAGCTTTGAAATCTGTTGATATTAGCTGTAAAAACATGGTTTAATATCGAAATTCTGAAGGTTTTCCAGAGCTTATATAAAAGAATAATGGAATTTTGCTATAATAACAATGATATCTATATATTGTGAAGATATATACATATATATATATATATATATATATATATATATATATATATATATATATATATATGCAAAAAGATCTCACCGTTATTATAGCAAAATAAAAAAATAACAGATTCAAATTCCGTTCTTGCTTTATATATGAGTTATGGAAAATTTTCAGAATTGCGACACTAGGTATATTCTACAGATAACATCAACAGTTTTCAAAACTTTTGGAAGTATTGAATTGGGCTATTCAGACTTTATATATACAGTATATATATATATATATATATATATATATATATATATATATATATATATATATATATATATATATACACACACACACAGAACGCGAAAAGCAAAAAGTATTGGTATTCATATATAAACACACGCCGGCTACTGAAGCCAGCTATCTGAGGTAACATCTCAAGGACTTAAAAAAAAAAAAAGAAAACGCCTCGAGGGAAATTCGAGGAAGTCAAGAAAAAAAATCTGAATTAAAACAAAACGAAACTTAAGAGAAGAAAAGGATATAAGTTATAGAAAATGAGTAAATGGATTTTGTAAATAATTAAGAAAAGAAAAAACAGGCTTGAGGGTGTTGTATAAAATTTGATATCTGTAACAGAAATGTATACAAATTTTAACAAATGATATAGGTTATGTATGTGGCGATTCCATGCATGAAATTAATTATTTCTGTTGACGAATATTGACTGTGAGACTAAAGAATGTTTTTAAATATATATATATATATATATATATATATATATATATATATATATATATATATATATATATATATATATATATATATATATATATATATATATATATATATATTCATGTATGCATGTGAATATATATTATTCCCCAATATACCTCCCATATAGAGAGAGAGAGAGAGAGAGAGAGAGAGAGAGAGAGAGAGAGAGAGAGAGAGAGAGCGAACATACAACCTAACTGGTTATGGCCAGTTCTGCATCCCAGGTTCCAAACCTTTTCCTACAATTTTTTAGAGGTCGCAAAGGACTTTAACTCTCTTTAAAAAGCGCAATAAAGTTTATTTTGGCTCGACGCATCTATAATTATATGTTTTCATATATCCATTAGTAGATGCAACAGTGGGATTTCCCACTTCACGTTTTCCGTAATATAATTTTTCTTAGGGGGGAGGGGTATTTGCGTACACATTTTGGTAGTTGGCAACTCATGATGGAATGACCAATATATAAAGAATTTTGGTAGTTGGCAACTCATGACGGAGTGACCAATATATAAAGAACCAGTCCACATGGGAGAGTAACAGTCTGACCGCACACTTCGTTAAGCACTGACGTACTTCAGATCTTCAGCTGAATATTTTAGCTCGGGTATGGCAATACACACTTGTTTTTATCATTCTGCTGAAATATTACAAAGGACAGAGAAATTTGCCTTATATAGGTCATAGAAAACGACCAAACAAATGTGATTAGCACGTAAATTTTTATATAAGTTATTATGTAACACAAATTTATAGTATATGCCAGCTATTTAACCACTGAATACGGAAAGTACAGGTTTCATATAACAAAATCTGTCACTATATAAAAAATTGGTTCATATTTTGGTCATAAAATTTAAATCTGGGGTGAGTACACTGGTCCTCAAATTTTTTTCAAGACGGATTCATTTCACACATGATATCTGCGAAACCAGATTCATTAAATTTAGAATCAAAACTAATAGCTCTTAGATATTATCCAACAATACTTCAGGCAGTCGAAGGCAGGCTTAAATAAATTTATATTAGATTCTCTAAGGTGTTTTCACTTTATCTCATTAACATTTCAAACTGCCAATACTTCTGGAAAAGAACACTAGAACCAGGAGTAATTAAAATATAGAGCTAAGAAGAGAAACGTCAATTTGAAATAGGATTAGATTTAAGGTGTAAGATAATCACGACAAATCCCTAACGATCATTTGGTTCTCTTGACAGACATCAACAAACAAGATGGTCAAGAAGGGGTTGCCAACGACTATTTTCTGCGTCGTTTTGCTGGTCATCATTGGCACGTCAGTAACCAACGCACACTTTCCAAGTGAGTCAAAATTTAACACTTTAAAGAGTTTCAGTAATGGAGGAAGGACTTGGTATTTTCATCTTCAGTTTAGTCTGGAGTTGTTTATTAATCCAAAGAAGAAAAATTGTTCGGGAAGCAGCTTTTAGATTTGGTTCAATAACGAGTTTCATAAGGGGTCTGTCCCTAAATTTAGTTTAATAGCGAGTTTCACATCTGTGTTATCTGTAAGTTTAATTTAACTGTAAGTTTCACATCTGAGCTATCCCTAAACTTAGTTCATTATTAAGTGTCACATTTGAGTTATCTATAGATTTAATTTTATTGTAAGTTGTACATCTGAATTATCTAGAAATTTAGTTCAAAAGTGATACTGATACCCTGCCCTCAACAAGAAACTTTCTGTGAATCTTGCATGATTTCGATCTTAGTAAGAACAGAAACGGTAATATTGACAAGGTAAATAGCAAGGAAATGACGCAATTGAAAATAAGACTCCAAAAAAAGAGACTAGTAGAACGTAAATAGGAAGAGAAACGGTAGAAACCTACCAACAAATAATGGGTAGAAGTGAGGTAAGTCCTGGAGACACAGAAATATTGGAAAAAACAGAGCATTAAGGCAACCAGTTACAGAGGATACCATCATATGAAATTCCCTAACTGTAAGTTATAAAGGGAACCAAATAGTAACCTGACCTAACCTAACCTAGCAGCAGTGACAATAACGTAATGATAATAATTTATTTGTTTCTCCCAGACTGCGACCGAGCCTGCACCTTCGAACTTGACCCCATTTGCGGCAGCGACGGAAGGAACTACTCTAATCGCTGCCACTTCGAAATTGGGAGATGTCGCAACCCTCGCCTGACGGTGCGATGCAAAGGAAGGTGTGAGCAATGTAAGTTTTCCTTTTCTGATTCTCTTTTGTTTTGTTTTGCGGCGTCTTCGTTTTGCATAATCGTCACAGGCCAGTTGCAGTGATGAGAGAGGGAGCAGCTAAACCTGGTAGTTGTTTCCCGTAGTTGTTTGCAAGCTTTGGTGGGCTGGCAACAGTGCTAAGTTGAGTTAAGTACACCTTAGTTCAACCAGACCACTGAGCTGATTAACAGCTCTCCTAGGGCTGGCCCGAAGGATTAAATTTATTTCACCTGTCTAAGATCCATTTGGTTACCTAGCAACAGGACCTACAGCTTGTTGTGGAATCCGAACCACATTATAACGAGAAATGAATTGCTATCACCAGAAATAAATTCCTCTAATTCTTCATTGGCTGGTCGGAGAATCGAACGCGGGACCAGCAGAGTGCTAGGTGAGAACGATACCCATTCGTCCAATGAGGAACTGGCAACTGTGCTAAATGTGGGGTTGTCACTGATAGAGTATCTCTGTTGCACTTTACAAGCTCTGGAATTTTTCTCCTGTTTCTGCTCTTCGTTTAGAAGGCCAAAAGATTTCTCGTTTTCTTCTGTCTTAAAGGGGAACTGATTTAGATCATTCAACCGCTTTCACTTCCTCGAATTAGTGCGCGTTCCTCGCTTCGAAAAATATCAACTTCCAAGCGTTTGTTGCATTCCGTTGGAAAATTGAGGAATGGTCTTCACTTGTCCTCACTTGCCTTTTTTTAAAGGCAACAATGTCATACTGCATAGGTCAATCGTCTCATTCCTTGCGCACCTCTAGTGAAACTGCTCCAGAATTGCAACTCTTATCAACTGGCGTTTTTGTGCTTGCTGAATCATATCATATGAAACTGCTTCAGAACTTGTAACTCTTGACTGATGGCGTTCTTGTCCTTGTTGAATCGCATGAACCTGTTTCAGAACTTGTAACTCTTGACTGAAGGCGTTCTTGTCCTTGCTGAATCGTATGAAGCTGCTTCAGAACTTGTAACTCTTGACTGATGGCGTTCTTGTCCTTGCTGAGTCATACGAAGGTGCTTCAGAACTTGTAACTCTTGACTGAAGGCGTTCTTGTCCTTGCTGAATCATATGAAGCTGCTTCAGAACTTGTAACTCTTGACTGAAGGCGTTCTTGTCCTTGCTGAATCGTAATGCAGAACTTGTAACTCTTGACTGATGGCGTTCTTGCCCTTGCTGAGTCATACGAAGGTGCTTGAACTTGTAACTCTTGACTGAAGGCGTTCTTGTCCTTGCTGAATCATATGAAGCTGCTTCAGAACTTGCAACCCCTAATCAGCTGGCGTTCTTGTCCTTGCTGAATCTTGCGAAACTGCTTCAAAACTTGTTACTATTGACTGAAGGCGTTCTTGTCCTTGCTGAAACATACGAAGGTGCTTCAGAACTTGTAACTCTTGTCCTGGCTGAATCATCAACTTAGAGATAAACAATTCACACCAAGTTCCTGTACAAATAAAAGGATGTTTTTTTCCCTTCAGGAGCAGAAGACGAGAGGTCCCCACTCATGTAATAGTAACTAATAGTAACCATCATCTCTGGTCTACTCTCTCATGATTCCCAGTTCATGGGTGGATGTGTACCAATCAAATTTAGTCTTTATAATCCAAATATGGGACTTGTCCTCTTTTCCTCGTATACAAAGACTCGTTGCTCATTTTTTTTTTATTTCCCACTTTCTGCAGGTTACGTCGGATGAAGTCGTTAGCCCTACGCCCCTTACAGCCTGTTCGTGACCTACAGCAGTCGGCTTTCTACCAGGTACATAATTGACTGTTTAGGCGAACAGATGAACACCAGTTTCCAAATCCAATTTTAGTTTTCCTTCGTGAGAAATGGAGGGGATGGAGTCACTACTACCTTTCAACTTGTTAGAACAATTCCTTCCTGTCTCAATAAGAGTTTGTGAGAAATTACAGAGAGAGAGAGAGAGAGAGAGAGAGAGAGAGAGAGAGAGAGAGAGAGAGAGAGAGAGAGAGAGAGAGAGAGAGAGAGAGAATAAATCTCTTAAAGTTACTAAATCAAGATAAACAGTTCGGAACACATTAGTTTGATATTCAGTACTTCCAATATTCATAACTGAAATTGAAATCTTATAGTCCCGGGAACTTGAATCCCTTAGTCACTGGAATCTGAAAAAAAGGAATGACAGGACATTACCACAGGTAATAACCATCTGGAACTCAGATAATACACTTTAATGAGTTATTTTTCACCTCCCATCTTCAGAACTTTCGAATTTGAAAGCAAGATATTGTTAAAGATTACAAGAGTTGGTGATCATAGGAATTTTGAATCCAGATAAAGCTAAAGATCCAATCAAAAATTTTATCCATACTCTTTCCAATCATCTGTCAAGATATGGCGATTTGTAAGAGACATGTTCACAAATTGTTGTCAACAAATTGTTGTCAATAAATTCATGATGAAGTGACCAATAATTCATGAAAGTGAATTTATAAATATTTACTTGAAAAATGTAATCAGTTAAACTAAATGCTTCCCAACTTATTTCTTTCCTTAATTATCTATTTAGTGACCTAATACCCTAATCATCTCTTCACGTTTATTGATTTTTATCCTAATCTATCAATTCTCTATCTCTAGGTTGCTGACAAGTGGAGAACAGGTCGCCAATAACAACAGCAACATCGAAGACACCCCCCCCTTTTTTTAAGCGTAGGCTAATTTTCGTGAATCCTTAAACTGTAAATTTTTTGAAATTTCATGATTGTTAGATTTAAAACTTCTAATGAAATTGAAACCCAAAAATTAGTTGATTTTTTTGTTCCTTCTAAATACTGATTAGATGTTTTCTTTTGTGACGCTTCTGGATGAACAGATAATATGGTAATTCTAAAGATTACAGCCTATAGTGTATATAGGGAGAGGTGGAGCTCAAACTATGTGAATAATGGTTGTCATACAAATACTAAATAAGATATATACATTTAACTATTGAATATGTCACTCATATTTTACTGGTTGATTATGACAGTAAAACGATTTGTCAGTGTATATCCTGGTAATATCATTAGTACTATTACTGTTATAATAATAATAATAATAATAATAATAATAATAATAATAATAATAATAATAATAATAATAATAATAATAATAATAATAAAAAAAAAAAAAAAAAGATAATAAGAAGAATAGGAAAACTCTGTATAAATTAAGTGCCGTGGAAACACCTATAATTTTTAATGCAACTGACCAGAGAATGTCTTTTCCTAATAATAATAATAATAATAATAATAATAATAATAATAATAATAATAATAATAATAATAATAATAATAATAATAATAATAATAATAATAATAATAATAACTGCCAGTGTTTGCTAAAATGTTTACAGAAAATATCCTTGGACACTGATACCAAAACAAATTAACCCTTTGATACAGTCGGTATAAAAACAATAATAATTCTTCCATAGGTTGAGAAAACTGTTGGTATCATTTTAGAACATTAATGTAATGTTGAAATAACGAAGTTTTCCATAACTACTGAGGATTTGTAATGGAGCATGAATGTTTTAATTTCGGTATGATAACAGTGGAAACTTTTTATTATTAATTGATAAATAAACAAATAAATAAAAAATATACACTATGTGTGTATATATACATATATATAAATATATATATATATATATATATATATATATATATATATATATATATATATATATATATATATATATATATATCACACGCGCAGGCGCACATGATGTAGAGCACACTGTGTGAAAGCCCAGCCCTGAAGACCGACGTAAACAAACAACTCAAATTACTTCCGTGGCTTCTTCTACAAAGAGTAAACAAAAAGTTGAAGAAAATCAAACGATAAAACAAAGAAAGTCCTAGTTACCACGTACATTAAAAATCTTAATCATGACCAGAGTCAAACTAGTTTTTCTGGGAGCCGGTAATGGGACCAGTTTTCTTGGCTGCAACGCGACTAGTGAAACTAGCTTCCGTAAGGTAGACAGACAGAATAGCCAAAGGCAAATGCCGGAATACTGGAGAGCCGTTTGTTCCGAGTTTGGCAGAGTTTTTTTTTTTTTTTTTTTTACAGGTTTTCGCTGTGATACATACCTGGCGGAATCCAAGAATCATACACAAACTCATGAACACACACACACAAATATATATATATATATATATATATATATATATATATATATATATATATATATATATATATATATATATATATATATATATATATAAATATATATATAATCAATGTATTCATTTACATGCCCTTCTTTCTCAAGTATAACCAAGTCTGTGGTGTCCCTCTTCAATTAACAAACCGTCAAAAGACCACAACAAATCATTGGTAATACTGTATATATTATAAAATGATCTAATCGACAACAATTTTCTTTGTATGCTGAGCAGTCTGTCAAATTGAATTTCATTTGAACTTTTTGAACGTATGGGAAACCTTCAGTCCTTTAAAATTAAGCTTAATAGGAAGCCAAACCTAATTTACCTTACCTTTCTCTCTTTTCCTACCTGATAAAAACCGTAGAAGAATCTCACAGTGTAGTAACAACGAGAAACTTTATTTTTTCCCAAGGGGAGAAAGTCTTTACGCACTAACATGAGAAATGACCAACTGGCAACTTTGATGACGTCACGGAGTACTCTAGGTCCCATATAAAACGGAGTCTGATCGCCATCGCGTGCAGTCAGCTGGGAGCATTGACCTTAAGTGGTTAATGTGTGCTATTACATTTCAACTCTCGTGTGTCGTGTAGCAACCTTATTTCTGTAGAATCCTTTATTAACCACGGTACGTACTTCATGTTATTCATAAACTAGGGTTGTTTTGACAAGGTAGATTGATAAAATGATCATTCAATATCCCCCACAGCAAGAATTTATTATTCAGTGTTAATGAGATCAGGAATTTGTTCCTTACGCTCTAATCTTCTTTGCGATGAACTTTGAAAGTTGTTCGTTTCAAAATACTAATAATTTTAGGAGTGAAGGTGAACATCCCGCGTTTTAACAGTACTCTCTTAAACTGATTACGTTTATAAATCGGTTTATTTGCAGTATTCCTCTTTAATCTGGTTATGTGACATACCTGACAGGTCCACGACACTCCCATTTCTTGAATGTTGTAACAAACAAGATTTATTTTCTCTCTGTCTCCCTATCTTTAAATCTTCAGATGAAAACCCTTATGGACAGAGTCAGCGGATTAGCGATAAACCCAAGAAGGTCCCAAAATCAGTCTGCTAAGAGCGAGACAAGTTGTGGGAAAAGGTGATGAATAAATACATATGAGGGAACAGAAAATATAAAACAGATAAACCTGAAACTCAGGAGACGTCAGCAGCATAAAGCTGGAATGAATTTGCTCCTCGCTTAAACATTTGTAGATCAGAAGATTCCCCAATTGCACTTGGCAAAATATTCCACTTTTCAGTTGTAGGCAAAATAAAACTCCTAGGAAAGTGAGTAGTATTAAACCTGGTACGAAAAAACGACGGGCTGTTTGCATCGGCAAAAACAGCTAGGTCAGTTAAAGAAGAGCGTAGAGAATGCTCGTCGTTGTACTACATTTTGTAATACTTTTACAAATAAAAACATATTTTGTGGCTCTATGGGTCTGGACATTGGTGTTCCTTCAGTACAATTATAAATGTCATTGTAAGTTAGATTTGTATTAGTTATTTATTGTGCCGCCAGCCAATCAATCAGTCAATCATAAAGGTGGTCAATCAGCTACTACATTGGTTGGTGGGGAATATGCTTTAGGGGAGAGGGATTAGAACCTCTCTCTCTCTCTCTCTCTCTCTCTCTCTCTCTCTCTCTCTCTCTCTCTCTCTCTTTTGTAATAATCAAGAGGACCAGAAGCAAAATAATTGAGGACAATAACAACGACGTAACAGAATCGTCTCTTGAAAGAAGAATGTTCACAGGAGCTTCGGAACCTCGGAGCTGAAAATTGATTACACAAGAAAGAAGAATGTTCACAGGAGTTGAGGAACCTCGGAGCTGAGAATTGATTACACAAGACTGAAGACTGCTCACAGGGGATTCGGAACCTCGGAGCTGAAAATTGATTACACAAGAAAGAAGAATGTTCACAGGAGCTTTGAAACCTCGGAGCTGAGAAGTGATTACACAAGAAAGACGAATGTTCACAGGAGTTGAGGAACCTCGGAGTTGGGAAGTGATTTCACAGGGTACGGTCAACGAACTGAACACTAGGGTTAGATAACCACTGTAGACTGACTACTGGACGGCAGCTAGCGGCTGTTAATTGTGCTAGTTTTACAACTCTAGTTTTCTCCTGTGGCTCTGAGCTCTTCAGCGTCATGGTACTCCCCTATATCTCTATACATCCGGAGTTTACATGACCAAAGTCCTTTAATGGGGTCTGTGACTGTTAAGGCCTAGGGAAGCTGAGAGCCAGTAACTTTAGATTGTACTGGAGTTCAGGCATTCATTATTATTATTATTTATTATTATTATTATTATTATTATTATTATTATTATTATTATTACCATCCAAGCTGCACCTTATTTGGATGAGCAGAATGCTACAAGCTTAAGGGCTCCAGTAAAACAATTAGCAAGAAAAAACAACAAGATAAACTAAAGTAATAGAACAATTCACTGACAAAATGAGACTTAACATGAAAGCATTTGTACCCAATTAGAACTGGGTATATTTAGACAGAAATTAAGAGGCAGTGGACCACTGCGAAAAATACCAAGAAACAAAGAATAATTATGAAGTGGAAACCTCAGATATAGGAGACAGTTAAGAAGTAAAATGCAATTATTGTTTCATCTTCTAATAATTCTATCTTTTCTTGTTGCAGGTTTTGACTGAGGCATCAAAATGGCCAAAAGTATTTACCTCTCTGTCGCGTTTTGCCTGTTAACCCTGTTGGCCGTTCCATCGATATCACAACGTTCATGTACGTATATCGGACACAATTTAATTCTCTCTTTAAAACTATTCTGAGAAGCATTTTCATTTAAGAAAATGTTTGATACATTTATAAGATAATTTGTCATGTGATGTCATACGTAATTGTTATACTGCATAATATGTTTTAAATATGGAGAACAATTAATACTCTGTCTGGAACGATAAATGTTCGACATATTTTTTATACTGCGCGCTACGCTGTGCTGGAACCCGGCGTAGCCTGTCATGTCTCCCCTACCCTCCCGATCCCCTACCTACCGTGGCCACCACCCGGGGCGGACAAACAGGTTTGCAGGAGGAGGGTGGATGTGTCATGTCTCCTTTACCTTCCCGATCTCCTACCTACCCCACCTCTACCTTGGGCGGACAAAAAGGTTTGCAGGAGGAGGGTGGATGTGTCATGTCTCCCCTAACATTTCCGATCTCCTACCTACCCCGCCCCTACCCTGGGCGGACAAAAAGGTTTGCAGGAGGAGGGTGGATGTGTCATGTCTCCCTTACCTTCCCGATACCCTACCCACACCTCCCCCGCCAGGGGCGGACGAACAAAAAAAATCCATTCCCATTTTATTATTATAGATTATTGCTATACTATCTTTTATTTACAGACTGCGAACAATTACTATGCACTTATTCTTACGATGACCTCTGCAAAAACGGCGGGGCTCGGAACTGCCCCATCTTGAGACACGGATGCAGGACCAGATTAGCCTTCATTCTCAATAAGTCAAGATGCAGTAAGTTAATTAGGAAGAGATTAAGTCTTGTTCAATGCAGTTTAATTATGAAAATACCTTTGTTAAGACAATACTTTGCTCATGAAGCTGGGATGGTGGTACTATTCTTACCTCTCAGTCATTTATTTTAATATATTAACTAATAAATTCACCAAGTAAATTAATGACTAAATAAATAAATAAATAAATAAATACATAAATAGACCAATTGTCCACAGATTTCATTAATTAATAAATATATTAATTAATTAATGATTAAGTTATATATTTATTTATTTGTTTATGTAATTAATTAATTAATTAATTAATTAATTAAATTTGCAGTTGGCAGATATCGTAGCTGAGGAATACAACCAAACGGGTCCTTCAACCGCGCCAGGTTACCTCAGGGATTACTGAAGCCTTGTAATATTGATGTTCATATCTTACGACAAAATGTTAAATTGCAACGCCTTTAAGAATAAACCTTTTCTTTACTTATTCCACTTGATTTTATTTTCTAGTCCCTTACGAATAGATAATCATCTTTCATTCCTTCAAGGTATTATTATTATTATTATTATTATTATTATTATTATTATTAATTGTACTTTCATTATTTTTTTTATGATCAAACCATTACATAAGGAAGGTCACTGTTACAAAGCACAATGCAAGGAATGCAATCTGTCCCATCAGATACAAGAACATACACTGAAGAATGCATGTAATATATATATATATATATATATATATATATATATATATATATATATATATATATATATATATATATATATATATATATATATATATATTAAATCTCGTGATGTTTACACAAATTCAATGAATTTGGCCATCACTGCTGCTGCCGTTTTCTATGAGAAATTAAGAGAGAAAACGATAATTAGACCTCAATAATATGGCCAGCTAATCTAAAATCATCTCTCTCTCTCTCTCTCTCCTCTTTAATCATCTATCTATGAACATTTTAGCACAATGATTATCTTGTATGTTTCTTTATGGTAAGTAGATTTAGTTGCCCTCCTAACAGAGATGTATACATGATGCTGATTAGATAATTCAGTAAATATATTTTGGTTAGGACGTTAATAAATATCTTGCAGGATTAAGTAATGATATTCACAGACACGTTTAGTGTGTAAATCAAATGGTATACACTGAATCATTAAGTAGTAGAAACAATGAGTTAATGGTCCATTCGTTTGTTTTGGTTAACTTTTAGTTTTCTGTAAAAGAAAATTATTGTGCCGGCTTTGTCGGTCCGTCCGCACTTCATTCTGTCCGCACTTTATTCTGTCCGCACTTTTTTCTGTCTGCACTTTTCTGTCCGCCCTCAGATCTTAAAAACTACAGAGGTTAGGGGCCTACAAAATGGTATGTTGATCATCCACCCTCAAATCATCAAATATATCAAATTGCAGCCCTCTAGTCTCAGTAGTTTTTATTTTATTTAAGGTTAAAGTTAGCCATAATCGTGCTTCTTGCAACGATATAGGATAGGCCACCACCGGACGTTTTTAAATTTTCATGGGCCGCTGCTCATACGCCATTATACCTAGACCACCAAGAGATAGATCTATTTTCGGTGGCCTTCAATTATTCGCTGTAGCAGCTGTACAGAAAACCCGATTGCGCCGAAGAAACTTTGGCACATTCTTCTTTTTTTTTTTTAAGATTTTCTACTTGGTATTCCTGTAGTATTTTAGCATAGTGAGACAACACGTATTCAAAAGATTTTTTACGAGCAGTATTGGGCCTTCCTTTTAAATTGTCCACTTCAGTTTTACAATTCTAACTGTAAAAGGCATTCAAGCTCACGTAAGTGACAAATAGGGCTCGCGTGGTCGCGCGCAAGCAAGGTTAATAACATTTAGAATATGTCCTGTCTTTATAATGAGGCTAGTTACGATAGTTTAGGTTAATTGTTAAAATCTAGATACAGAAATCACAATGATATGTTGTGCAGTGAACTTAAATACTGCTTTATACATAAATATTTGCTTCAGTCGTGTATGTTAATATAGAGATATATTTTGCTGTAACTCTATGTAAGTTGAGCTTATATAGAAAACGTCATTAATCAATTGACCAGTCAATGTTCCACTACTTGTTAAATCTGCTTTTGATTTGAATGTGTTCTGTGGATGATTTTCCATGGCGTTCAATAGACCTTTTACACAAACACACACAACACACACACACACACACACACATATATATATATATATATATATATATATATATATATATATATGTATATATGTATGTATATATACAAATATATATATATATATATATATATATATATATGTGTGTGTGTATATATATATATATATATATATATATATATATATACATATATATGACTACATATTTTCGTATTTTTTCTGACCTAACGGTAAGATTCTGAAACAGATAATTTTGTTAAAGTTGAGAGAGAGAGAGAGAGAGAGAGAGAGAGAGAGAGAGAGAGAGAGAGAGAGAGAGAGAGAGAGAGCATACATCTTTATCTCCTCAAACTTCAAAAGTAGAAAATCTCAATAACAATAATTTGAATACAAACAAAAACAATGAGAGAGAGAGAGAGAGAGAGAGAGAGAGAGAGAGAGAGAGAGAGAGAGAGAGAGAGAGAGAGGAGAATCTCTGTCTCCTCAAACTTCAAAAGTAGTAAATCCCAATAACAGAATAATTTGGAGCGAGACAAAAACAATATTGAAATCAAAGCATATTCACAGTCTCCATACTCTTTCCAGGAAAGCCATTTCTGTCATTTGGATTCGCAGCTATTTCTGGGGAAATGAGATTCAATATCTCCTTGTTTTCCTGAGAGGTTGTTGACGATGTGAGATTTCTGAAATACGCTTTGTGTCCTTCAGATTTTTATTTTTCTGTGAAAGAAAACTATTGTGCCGACTTTGTCTGCCCGTCCGCACTTTTTCTGTCCGCCGTCAGATTTTCAAAAACAACTGAGGCTAGAGGGCTGCAAATTGATATGCTTACCATCCATCCTCCAATCATCAAACATACCAAATTGCAGCCCTCTAGCCTCAGTTGTTTTTTATTTTATTTAAGGTGAAAATTATCCATAATCGTGCGTCTGGCAACGATATAGGCCAGGCCACCACAGGGCCGTTATTAAAGTTTCATGGGATGTGGCTCATACAGCATTTTACCGAAACCACCGAAAGATTGACCTATTTTCGGTAGCCTTGATTATATGGTGTACAGAAAACTTGATCGCACCGAAGAATCTTTGGTGTATTTTTTACTTGTTTTTTTTTTGTTTTGTTTCGTTCCATTCTTTCGAAATGGAAGTGGGTCTAGAAAGATGAATGATATTTATTTATCGTATAGTGTTGATAGGATAGATAGATATACATGGGTCAGTCTTCCAAATGTGGTTACATTATATTAACAAACTCATTAATATGAACTCTTAATTATCATTCTTTTATTGTTGCTAAAGATTGCATTTTGCCGTCTAACAATATTGTATGTTATCGAGGAACATCTTGGTCTTACATGAACGTGAATATATATATACTGTAATATATATATATATATATATATATATATATATATATATATATATATATATATATATATATATACATACATATATATAACATATAAAATTTCATTTTCTAAATCATACACGATGATTCTTCCTGAAGTAAAATAATTTCTTATATACCATCAAATGCGCATAGAAACATATTTCTGTTCTTCCTCAACGCCAACACCGGACCCACCCCCCAAATCCAATCCCCCTCCCTCTTTTACCTCTCCCATACCAACCACAATCTCTAACCACCAAGAACATCCAACCTCAGCTCAGGAAACAGCCTGAGGCGACCATTTTTTAAAAAATTGCATGTCTTGCTGAATCATTATCACCAGTTGCTACGTCTTCGGATTTCAAGGATATTGGTCTTGAGTCGTTTGCACTTTGTTAGCGAAGGATTTACTTGTATATCCTTAAATAGAAGATAAAAATTAATTAATTTAGAATAATTACCAGTAGATTCGACGGAAATAACTATTACTAGTAATTACTAGTGGTAATTCTGACGCTTATGTCACATGTCATACGACTTGATACAATATGATTTTGATTGATAATTTCGTGAAATTTAGGCTGGCAAGCCAAGCACTGGGACACTTCAGGCCATTCAGGGCTTAAGATAGTGAAAGGGGGGAGTTGGAGTAGCTGGATAGCAGGGATGAGAGACCCAGAAAGTAAAGATGGAACTGGGAGAAAACCCAAGAAATAGCGAGAAAGGAAGAAAGGAGGTGGGAATTGAATGTAAAGTACGGGGCTGCAAAGCGGGTGCAGCTAGGGTCCGAAGGAACGCTGGGAAAACCCTTCAGTGGTGCTTACAGTGCACCCCATGAGGTGCACTGGAGGCACCTCATCCCTTAGAGATACTCAGTGACAAACATTCTTTGTAGATCGCCCAAACGTCATTGATGCTGAAAGAAAATGTAAATAAAAAAAAATCATAAGCTCTTGAGATAATTAGTTACCGAGGCGTTGAAGTCACCAATTAAATTTGATACCGTTCTGTTGGTTTAGTTACTATGGCGATATGCTTTCGTCAAAATAGGGAATTTTGAGAGAAATTGCTGGTTTAAGGACCTATTGTAAAGGTTTGTAAAGGTTTAAAGCCTTATGGAACGTCCGAACGTAAATCAAGCCAAGAGTTAAAATGTAAAAAAATAACTCACAAGCTATTTTGATAATTAGCTACAAAGGCGTTGAAGTCACCGAGTAAAATTTAAAAGGATTTTGTCAAAGTAACACATTTTGAGAGAAATTGAAACTTATGCTGGTCTAATGACCTATTGCAAAGGTTTAAAGCCTCACAGAAAGTCCAAACGCTAGTCAAGCCAAATGTAAATTGTAAAAAAATAACTCCTAAGCTATTTTGATAATTAGCTATAGAGGCATTGAAGTCTCTGAGTAAAATTTTATGCCGTTCTGCTGGTTAGTTACTTTAACAAAATACTTTCGTCAAAATAAGAAATTCCGAGAGATTTTGAAACTTTTGCTGGCCTAAGGACTCGTTGTAAAGGTGTATAGCCTTATCTATGTGTCAGACACAACTTCTTTTACATAATCAAACCCATTTCACCATGATTATGCAGATAACGTCAGTAGGTAGTTATCATATAATTTCTCCCTGACGTGAAATTAGTGTTATTATGATTATTATTTTTCCACTGAATTATAATGAACTTTGCAAGAAATTTTTCAAAGATGCAAATCTACTTTATTACTGTTCCTTATTCGGCTTAATTTCATGTTTTTATTTATAATTGGATAAGCAAGATTTTTTCTCATAAAAAATTGATCAACTCGTGTGCTGTGTGTGTGTATGTGTGTTTATCTACAGGTTACAAATGCTGTTATTAAATTAACTCTGCCAATTATTGAGACATTCGTGGTTAAATACTGATGCCAAAACCACCTGTTTTCCTACTGTTGTTTGCGATGTAAAATCCTGGGATTCAGTTCAATGTTCTTCAAAGTGTTTGCTAAGAATACATAGTTTGTTCCCGTGGGTGCGGCTGGCTCTACTTCATCCCTTCTCTCTCTCTCTCTCTCTCTCTCTCTCTCTCTCTCTCTCTCTCTCTCTCTCTCTCTCTCTCTCTCTCTCTCTCTCTCTCTCTATATATATATATATATATATATATATATATATATGAAGATAAAAAGGCCCATAAAATACCGTATGAACGTTGCAACCATATATTTCGAGCACTTCCTTCTGTGCCCCTGTTCACTGGTAAAACATGGACAGATGATAGATACAAGGGTATATAAACAAAACATATGTAGGTTTGGCAGTAAATCTCGTTGGCATGCAGGTGGCCACTGATCCAGGAAGGATGGAAATTAAGGTATTCCCTTGTGATTTTTCCATCCTTCCTGGGTCAATGGCCACCTGCATGCCAACAAGACTTACTGCCACTCGTACAATTTGTTATGTTTGATGACTGGAGGGTGGATGATCAACATACCAATTTGCATCCCTCTAGCCTCAGTAGTTCTTAAGATCTGAGACGAACAGAAAAAGTGCTGACGGAAAAAAGTGGGGACGGACAGACAAAGCCGGCACAATAATTTTCTTTTGCAGAAAACTAAAAACCGAATAACGTTCCTGGAAAGTATTAGAAAGCCTTCATCGCTGCTCAGGCTTTGCTATGCATACCAAATTGCAAAAGCTGGTGCTTACCAGTGTCTGTATAACGGTCCATAAACCTGATGACACTTTATAATTACTTTCTCTTTGTTTATCAAGAGTATTTTTTATTGTGTGAATTTTTGGGGGGCTGGATAAGTTTGTTTTTATGTCTTGAGCGTGAGAATGATCTCATTTTGCTAAATATGTTTCTTAAAACTACAGATTATTTTTTTAAAATATTTTCTCGACTAATTTTCTGGTACTGGAGCTTCCTGCCTAGAAGAATGTCAAAATATGGTATATCCTGAACTATATCAAACGCAAATCTATAAACTGATGAACCTGCCATTTGAATTCACGCACACAAACACGCACAGATACACACATACTTTATTATTATTATTATTATTATTATTATTATTATTATTATTATTATTATTATTATTATTATTATTATTATTATTATTCAGAAGATGAAACCTATTCATACGGAACAAGCCCACCAAAGGGGCCATTGAACTGAAATTCAAGCTTCCAAAGAATATGATATTTATTAGGAAGAATTAAGAGAACGTAAAGGGAAATACGAAAGGAAGAAATCCCACTTATTAAAAAAAAAAAAAATATTAATAGATAAAAATGTATTTAAATACAAGGAGAATAGTATCAGGTTAGTAATGCTTTGCATGCATTTTCAATTGAACTTTTGAAGTTTCAATTGCACGACATATGTACAATATATATATATATATATATATATATATATATATATATATATATATATATATATATATATATATATATATATATATATATATATATATATATGTGTGTGTGTGTGTGTGTGTGTGTGTGTGTGTGTGTGTGTGTGTAAACCATGAAACAAGAAAAAGGAAAATCTTCAATAATTTTCCTCACGACCATAACGAATGAAGCAAATTATCTCTCATCACACCAAAGAGGTGATTATGCTTGCCCTAGGGAACTCTGTATCTACTCTTTTTTTTCACATCGGCTTAACAAAGAATTGCCAGTCATGCTCAGCTGCCAAAACCAAACTTGCGTTCGGCATAAAATAAAACGATTTTCCGTTTCTCGTGTTGAATTAAGAAACAAATAAATAAAACCGAAGCTACGAGACCTTCGCGCTCAAAAAAATCAATCAATCAATAAATAAAACAAAGAAGTTTTCTTAGAAGAGGCATCGAAAGACGAGAATTGTCTCTATCCTCGGCAGCTGCCAATGACGTCAGCGAATTCGGCGCAATGTTTATATTTAGATGAGCTGCGCACGTCCCAGTTCATTCTGCTTCCAGCCATCGTCAGCTTCCATCGGTCAACCGACTTTGAGGGGATCTTGCAGCTTCGGCAGTATTTGAGGTTAGTGAAGCAATCAATACCTTTCTTTCCATTCATGTTTCTTAAGGTATAATAGGAATTTCTATCCGAGTTGAGTATTTTTTGGCTAAAAATCTTTAATTGAAAATTCGACATTTTTGAACTGAACGGTGCCATCAAGTGATAATTATTACGCTACTGAAATATATATACATTAACCTGCAATGAACGAATTATAGTAGAATCAACACTAAATGAAGATAATTTTCGTTTGGTAACTTAACACATATTTTACTAGAACTGGAAAACAAGCGAGGTGACATAAAAAGAAAATCATTAAAATGAAAACGATCATTAAGTAGTATCTTCATAACAAATTTTATTTTGTATAAATTTTGTATATGTGTATAAACGCCTGAATCATGAGCCTTTCTATTTTATAAGACGATCAGGAAAAAGAAAGCGGACAAGATGGGAGGTTTAACAGCTGTCTTCTGCATCTTAATTGTGGCTCTACTCGGGACGTCACAGGGAGTTCCACAGACACCCGCAGGTGAGGTGAAAGTATCTTATTAAAAAAAAAAACTTCAAAACAAATGGCTTTCAAATAATATCTTGCCATAAAAACGTAGATAAAACATATAGAGAAATTGTCAAAAAACTAACATTTCACTTATATTTTCTCTCTTCTTCCCAAACAAGGTGATAACTGCGATCCCAAAAGGCCTTGTCCATTACTTTACAGACCAGTGTGTGGCAGTGACGGTCGCACTTACAGCAATGAATGTGTCCTTCAAGGACAAACCTGCGGCAATCCCGATCTCAAAGTAGACCATGAAGGGCCATGTCGTAAGTGGATTGCAGTTGATTCTGTTGGTAGATTAAGGTTACTCTTGCGTTGCTTATCTTTCTGAATTATTGAAATTACGAAAACCCGGTAGACTTTGGCGTTAATGACCTGCAGCAGTTAAGAGTACGTGCATTCTGGCAAGCTCCCGTTGAATGAGAATTACTGTAGAGTTTCCCTTTTGGTCTTGATGTGCTAATTCTCTTTTCATACTCATGAAAGTACAAAAATCTGAATGCTTATGGTGTTAAATTTATGCAATCATATGTGAACTTGTTCGTATATAGGAAGTTCCAAATGCTTGACGAGTGCTGTAGAGTTTTATGCAAATCTAGATGTGTTAGTTTTTCGTGTTAATGAAGCTGCAGAAATCTGAATGCCTTTGGAGTTGAATTTGTACTAGATTCCAAATCCTCGAGAATTGTTGTGAGGTTTACTATAGATCTAGATGCGTTAATGCGCTCTTCGTATTCATGAAACTACATAAATCTGAATGCCTTTGGTGTTAAATTTTAACAATTAGACGTACATCTGATCATATGTAGGAGGTCCCAAGTTGCTTGGGACGTTCTCTAGACTTTCAGTGAAGTTAGTTTTCTGTTGATCTAGATGTGCCACTTTGCTTTTAGCACTCATAAAACAAAAAAAATCTGAATGCTTTGGTGTTAAATTTATTCAATTAGCTGTACACCTAATCGTACGTAGGAAGTCCCAAATGCTCGAGAAGTGCTATAGAGCTTTATGTAGATCAAACTACGTTAGTTTTTTCGTATTCATGAAACTACAAAATTCTGAGTGAGTTTGGTGTTAAATTTATGCAATCATATGTGCACCTAATTTTATGTAGGAAGTCCCAAATTATTTGGGAGGTGCTCTAGACTTTCCTTAAGGGTTACTGACCTACTTTCCTTTGCAAGAATCACGGAAGAAGAGGTGTGCCCCTGCAGTCTGCACAGCCATCTACGCCCCTGTCTGCGGCAGCGACGGCCAGACTTACGCCAGTGAATGTACCTTGAATGCTGCCAAGTGCAAAGATCCCTCTCTCACTCTAGTGTCTAATGGACCATGTGGTGAGTAAAATCACATTTGCATCTTTGTACTTAAGTCCCGAATCTCGTGCGAAATTTGACTGTGGAAATATGCAAAAGGGAATGATGGTGATTGGCTAGGTTGGGGGATTTAAAAGTTTCAGGAATGAAACTTTCAGGTTTATATAATTTTAACATACGATTCAGTCAGATGTTTGACCAATCCTCCGAGGTTTATAGTTGTAACGAATCTTACGATTAGGAAGTAATGGGAGAGTATGGGATTAGCATTAAAGAAGAATAATAATAATAAGGTAAAAATCTCAATTACGAGGTCACAAGTAATGTTCTTTAAAGTCCACAATAATATATCTGATGGTAAGAGTTTTAAAACTGTACAAAACTATATAACAGCTTTCGAACCCATCCCTGGGTTTCTCTTCATCTTGAATTGAAGATGAACCCAGGGAGGGGTTCGAAAGCTTTTGCATAGTTTTATAAAGTTTTACAACTGTTACCACCAGACATATTATTGTGGACCTTAAAGAACATTATTATTATTATTATTCAGAAGATAAAACCCCTGTTTATATGGAACAAGCCTACAGGGGTGGCCACTGATTTCAAGTTCAACCTTCCAAAGAATATGGTGTTCATTTGTAAGAAGTTGCAGAAAATAATAGAAAACACATTAAGAAGAGATCAGTTGTCAGAAAAGAAAAAAAATATAAATTAATAAATAAATAATGAATTATGAAATTGGAACTGATAAAAATAGAGTTAAAAGATATATGAGAGCTGAACTGTCCCTTGTCATGAGAGCAGGCTATAGTTCCAGCAGAACAGAAGATAGAATGAATTTTGACCTGGGAGAATTTAAGACAATTTTTTTTTAACAATATAAACATGCATAAGTTTCTCTATACTGAATGAATACATGCATAACTAGGCATGCAATTTGGGGAATATTTTTCATGGTTACTATATTTTCACATACAAAGATACGTAGAAGTATTTACACTGAATGAATACATGAGATAATTAATGTTCACATATTACTAACATTTTCTACCTCTGAAAGGCACCGAAGAGTCAAAATGCCCTCAGCTCTGTCCAGCTAACTATGCCCCTGTGTGTGGAAGCAACGGCGAGACCTACAGCAACTCCTGTGCATTAAACTCAGCTGCTTGCAAGGCTCCCGCCATCAGGAAGGTTTCTGATGGGGAATGTTGTAAGTGGGAAATTTCCCTTTTTTTTTTTTAGTGATATAATTAGCGTATGTGATTTTAAAGTGGTTTCAGGTACCTATAGATTTGAGGATGTGTATATCCGTAATCGAGTGTGCATGCAGTTACATATGAGCATGCGCGCAGTCGCGCAGATATACGCAAACACCGGAAAACCCTCAGGTACAGAAGTACTTAGGTTCCAATTTGTTTTATGACGAG
>NC_089788.1:77257719-77277719 GCF_040412425.1 Macrobrachium rosenbergii | reverse complement strand
TAAAGAGGGTTGATGGCTGAGGGCGAATTTGTATATATATCATTTGATTTTCTCTCAAGTGGGAGGGATTTTTAATCTCTCTCTCTCTCTCTCTCTCTCTCTCTCTCTCTCTCTCTCTCTCTCTCTCTCTCTCTCTCTCTCAGCTCACAATCTGAATGACCATTGCTCGAATTTGTATATATGTAATTTTATTTTCTCTTAAGTGGGAGGGTTTTGGACGACTCTCTCTCTCTCTCTCTCTCTCTCTCTCTCTCTCTCTCTCTCTCTCTCTCTCTCTCAGCTTAAAAACTGAATGACAAACGTTCGAATATGTGTTAATTTTATTTTATTGTCTGTCTGTCTGTCTGTCTGTATATAATTTTATTTTCTCTCAAGTGGGAGGGTTTCTGAATCTCTCTCTCTCTCTCTCTCTCTCTCTCTCTCTCTCTCTCTCTCTCTCTCTCTCTCTCTCTCTCTCTCTCTCTCAGCTAAACAAACTGAATGACAAATGTGTTGGAGAAACCAATAAAAGCAACTGAAATATACTAATCTCCACCTTCATTTATAATTAGGGGATCAACTTCTCTTGTTTCATTTCAATAGCTGCAAAGTATATCTCCTGTTTCTAACAGAAAATCAAAAGGTAAAATAAAATAATGTAGTAATTGCTACATTGACAACCACGCAGTTTGTGATAATTATTTTTTAGTGAATGAGCCTTCGAAATAATGACAACAAATCCAAGTTTCTATTCTCTACGTATTGTAATTCGATGATGGGCAGGCTAATTGCATTCTAAAAGCAATTTTCCATGTAAAATGACGCTTATTAAGCAGTATGTTCTCGCTAATTGACCGTACAGCAAGACTAATTAAGCATTCAGTTTCCAAAGGAATAGCAGCAGGCTGATTTAATTGATATGGAAGCAGTCATAGTCTTCTAGTTAAAAGTATCTTTGTAAGTTATGATCAGAGTCACCTGTACACATTAATGATTGAATTTATACATTTGCATACCTGAACAGCAGTACCTTAATTGAATTCATATTTTCACTGATAGCTTCAGTTTTACAACAGGAACTTCAGACGTTCGAGACAATGTGCCATGCATTACTACCCTAAGTACTATCCTCCTTGTATTTTAATACATTTTTATCAGTTTGTTAATTTATTAATTTATTTTTTCTTTTTTAATAAGTGGGATCTCTTCTTTCTGTATTTCCCTTTACCTCCTCTTACTTCTTCCTAATGAACACCATAATATTCTTTGGAAACTTGAATTTCAAGTCAGTGGCCCCTTTGGTGGGCTTGTTCCATAAGAAAAGGTTTCATCTTCAGAATAATAATAATAATAATAATAATAATAAATAATAATAATAATAATAATAATAATACAATAATAATAATAATAATAATAATAATAATAATAATAATAATATTATTTCACCAAAATGTATGCCCAAATTATTGCACCCCTAATGCTGAAAAAGCGTTTTTAATCTGGTGGTCTGACAGGAAGATTTCACTGCCTCGCTGATGTATCAGAAGAGTGCAAGTTACGACAAGGCGCAATGGATTGGGCATGAGGTTAATGGCTGTATCTTTTCACCCGAGAGAAAAACCTTTTTATTCTTAAGCAGAGCCCAATAAATCTTTTTGAAAAGACAGGTGTTTTTCAGATGGTTAGAGACGAGAAGGATGCTAGTGGTTTTATCCAGAACGAGAAATACAAATCTTCGTTTTTTTTATAATGCTTTTATGAATCTTTTCAGTGACACTTGGGAAACCCATTAGCGAGGCATGAGGTTACGATTTCCCGGAAAATAAATGAAACTAGCTTTCTTGACTTGTGTCCTCGAACGATTCAAAGCAGGCTCATTTCGACTAAGACATAGTTCAATTTATAGTCAACGCCAACAGAGTAACTACGTCAGACTATGGGAATTTCTACCCTGTTCAATTACGTATTCTGTAGAGAACAAAATGTCCAAAAATAGTAGTACTTCTCATATAGTTTTTTTTTTTAGCTCGCTTTGATGATAGTAGCACGTTATTTACATGCAAATTAATGCAATGCAAGCACACTTCATGCAAACACCTCTCTAATTTGCATATTTGAATTTCGTGATGTTAAAAATATCTGCGTTCTTACTTTCTCTTTCATTTGGTAATGTTAAATGCGTTCGTCTCTCATTTATATGCTAATGCTACACCTCTCTCTCTCTCTCTCTCTTTTATCTCTCTCTCTCTCTCCCTATTTTATTCTTGTTTTCATTGTGTCCAAGCTTCTAGGAAAAGTCTTTCATACATTTAGTTTTTGAAGATAGATATTTATTTAATGAAAGTTGACAATCAGTTTGAATAAAAGATTCTTATTAGGTAAAACTGCAGAAGAGCTCCGCACGAACTATTGCCTTGGAAATTTATTTTTCCTATACTTTTAGTGTTGCTGATGAAGAAGGTGGTTGTGTTTATTGTCGGTCAATTATTATTAACCTCATATCTCTCTATCCAACATGGCTGGGGACCCTTTGGGAACATGTTTTTTTTTTGGGGGGGGGAAATCGTTGGGAGAAAGATCGGAGAGTCATGTTGTTTTGGAATGGTTCCGCGCATGCGTAAGGCACATGGGAGCCATATGTTCAAGAAGGGATTGGCTAAGGAAACCTATTGTAAAAGGAACTATACTAATATAACCTACCCTAACCTAACCTAACCTAGTAGGCCGTGTCACTTAGGCGCCCCCTGGGCGCTCCCTGTGAAGGAAACTCCACTTTTTACCAAAAGCTCCCCGATAACACTGCGCATGCGCGATTGCATTCCAGGATGGCCAGCATACAAAAACATATCAGTTCTGAGGTTAATTACGTGTTAATTACAGTCGAACTGCAAAAAATAACTGTAACTTCTTGATGAGCAACTAAAATACTGTAGGAAAAGCTGTTCTGTAGTTCCACCTCTTATCTTGCAGGAGACTTGAATAGGAAATGTTACTAAGAAAATAAGAAAAGTTCACACTACAGTTAAACTTTACGGATGGGAAGTCACTGAAAAAAAAACTATTGGACGAGACGTATATAGAAAGAAACAATTGATAAGGACTAAGGGATGATAAAAGACCAACTGAAAGACGTAAATAGAAGAGCTGTCACCACAGTGCATTTATCTGTTTATTTAAAGCCTTCCATCTGAGGGTTATGATTACAGACTAGACCTTTATTGCAGCCAGAATGAAATTATTTGCGATATGCTTTAGAGCACTGGATGTAGTGTTTCCTATATGGAGATATTTATGATTGATACTCGTGATGGGTAGGGTGTGAGATACTTTTGCTGTCTAAATATATATATATATATATATATATATATATATATATATATATATATATATATATATTGTATGTATATAATTTTAAAAAATACACACACACATATATAGTATATATTCATGATAAAAGGTTACTAGGAAATTTGATTAAAAACAGATTCAGGTCCTCACATTTCCAAGTTATATTTTCGTACAACAGACCCATTTTAGAATGATCTAGTGAATCAATAAAGTTGCATTGTCTCATAACAAACCATTGATTAATAAGGTGTATATATATATACACATACATACATACATACGTACATATGTATACATATGTATATATATTATTTCATGCCCGAAGATTTCTTCTGAAGCCTTGCCTTTCAATTTGAAATTAGCAGACCTGTCCAGGAATCTATTTCTTGAGGTGGAAGAGAAAAGATTATCACTTATCACCTGATATAAGACATTTCTCGTTACATTGGAAGAAAAGTCTTACTTTTAATTTATGTGTTTTATCTGGCAACTGATTTCAGTGGAATAGGAATGATTTTCCAAAGCTTACCAAGCACAAACCAGTTTATTAATGTTAGCCACTATGAGAAATGAACATTTCTATAGCCATATTTCATATCATAGTCAGCGTCTTGGTTCATTTTGAATCCTTTGTCCTCAGTTGAATTAAACTGAATATAGAATTTAGGCCAAAGGCCAAGCACTGGGACCTATGACGTCATTCAGTGCTGCAACGGAAATTGACAGGCAAAGGTCTGAAAGGTGTAACAGGAGGAAAACCTCAAAGCAGTTGCACAATGAATCAATTGTTAGGAGAGGGTTGGGGAAAGTAAGATGGAAGAAAGAGAATATGAGAGGAGGTACAGTAAAAGGAACGAAAGGGGTTGCAGCTAGGGGCCTAAGGAAGGCATGCTGGAAAGAACCTTAAGTAATGCCTACAGTGCACCGCTCTAGTGTAACTGCTCTATTAACATCCCTCATGTATAGTTCAACAAAGTGTTGCAAATCAGTACAACGTTTCTATAGTGGCTGTGTTTAAGTGACATGCAGGTTTCAATAGTACACTCTTCAACTACTTTTCCGTATTTTAAGGTTTACAACAACTAATGAAATAGGACCAGTTATCAAATAAACAGCATGGCAATTTTTTTCAATATTGGGTTACCAGGAGATGATAAAGAAACCTCCAGACTGATGTGCCTCGGTAATAATCAAATGGAATACTATTAAACAAACTACATCACAAAAATCTCACGAAAAATAAAGTCTCTCACTTCCTACACCAGCCATCAGGTGTGCTTTTTATGGAAGGGTCCTTGCAAGCAGCTATTCCGAGTTCACAATAGTTAATATACATTTTCCCGTTGCTGGCACAGACTGGGGAATATAGTCTAGGACAGGGCCTTTCACATTTTCCAAACTGGACGGCTGCAAATAAATAAAAAAAAGGTAGGAATTAGCTTTTAAGGCTTTGCGTATGTAAAAACATATATTTTGTTGTCTTTCAAAGGACTCTGTGATACTAATATCACCTGTTTTTGGCTCAATTATATTAGAAAATTTGGTAGACTGGAACTTGAGTGATGAAAATAACTATGCATATAAATTTTTGTAAAATTCAAAACTTGTTGTATTTCTTCTTTTTTAGGAATAACTGTGATGTTTCTGTTTGAAATTATATTGAATAGCTGACAAACATTTAGCATAAAATACACCAGTTCAGTGGTTCTTAAGCAGGGGTGCTCGCATCCCTTAGGGGAAGCCGGTTCCTATGGGGTGCGAGATGCCTATGAATAATTAAAGCAAAATATATTTTTATATACGCAATAATAATAATAATAATAATAATAATAATAATAATAATAATAATAATAATAATAATAATAATAATAATAATAATAATAATGTCTTATAAAGATCACTCTGAAGAATGTAATCTGAAAGTAAGCCTGACTTTGTGGACTATTAAGGAAATTCATTCTGAATTCTCATTAACTTAATCTTCATTATTGTTTCCTTATCTTGATATTATTTTACTTCGCTATTCTTATTTAATTTTATTTCGTAAAAGACAAATGACCTGTAGGATCTGCAAACTTCTCCGGAACAGCCGTTTCGTTCTAATAGAAATTCACACTGGAAAATCGTCTTTGCCATATACCTACCATCTAAGTACCTCAAATGTCCAAGTTCCACTCCAAAAATGGCGAAGATGAACGCCACCACCGCCAGTGAGATTCTCATGCTGCTCAGTCGAAGTACCTGGTTTTTCAGATCAGAAGCAGAATTTGTAGTCTATTAAAACTGATTCGTTAGCTTTTACGGTGTATAAGTTTCATCCTGATTCATTTCACCAGGAGACGCAACTTTTATGTTTTTGCAGTAAGTGTTCCTTTAAGTACATATAATTCGATGGAAACCTCTTGTTGAATGTAAACACACTTCTATTAAATGTAAACAACAATATGTAAGATTGGCAGTTTTTCTTGGCTACGGAATGCAATAAAAGTATTCTTACATAAGTATACAAATATATTCCGTTCATTTGCAATGAATCTTTTACCTGGAAACACATAGATAAACGCGTTGTAGGTTTCTAGTAATACAGAGTACTTAGTTAAATCTTGAAGATAATGTTTTATAATCAACGTAATCCATCTGAAATGCAGTGTTAATCATACTAACCTTTTTGTTCAGAGGCGCAACACGAAGCGGGTAAGAACACCAAGTCTACTGACGAGAGATATGGCGATCACAGGCAATATAAATCAGCCATAGTTACCAGATAGTGCTATTATTTGCCTTCGTGTTGATGGCATCGACACTCATGTCCAAGAATTGTGTTCCTTACAGTATAAAATCATCCTTCAGTCCTTCTTCTCTCCCATTAATTCGTGGGCGGGGATGGGCGGGTTGGTGGGTAGTGTAGGGCCACCTACCTCTGTTATCCAGAATAGTTGTGACTATAGCAGGGTGCAACTACTGTCCTCGTTAATTCCAACAGATTGTGTTCTTATGAGGAATCACGTTCAAAATTCTCTTGTTGTTTCTAATAGAATCTTAAAATTCGGAATTCAGCTATGCATTGTCAAATAGTGAATAATTACGAGAAATGCTTTGTACGTTACAAGAATATTGAATGATTTTCCCAAATATTCACTGATACTGGAGGAAGATCAATATTTAATGACACATTCTATCATTCAAGTAAAAGGAGATAGGATATGTAGGAACCAGGAATATTTAATGATGCCCAATCTTCGTTAATACTGGAGGAAAATGAAAATGATTAAAATGACCAATCAGGTAAACATTTCGATACGAAATTTGAAACACTGCAGTACCGAGGAAACCGGATTGGGAAATGGGATGACATACCTTTGTACTTTAAAGGTTTTATGATACTGAGTTTTACAGTGTGCCGATTTGTGTATTAATCTGAAATCGATTATGCAGAGCGAAAATCCAACAACATGAGTAATTTGATTTCAGATATGGGACGTGTCCTGATTACAGCAGAAAAATTAATAAGACGGCAATAAAACCTTCGTCAGAGGAATCTCGGCCCGTCTCGAGAGTAAAATCTCTCTGGTGATAATTGCAATTTCCTTAATTAAAAAGTCCCCTGGGCACCTATAGGCACAGGTCTGTTTGGTGGAAGGTGAGACCTAGGAAGTGATATCCTAAGTTAATTAAGGCCATGACCTAAGCAAGCGAATGCTATCTCTCTCTCTCTCTCTCTCTCTCTCTCTCTCTCTCTCTCTCTCTCTCTCTCTCTCTCTCTCATCTGAGCGTGATCCATCATAGCAGAGGCAGGTGGTCTTACACTACCCACAAACTACCAAACCCCACCACCCCATCGCCCCCACCTCCGAAATAATGAGAGGAGAAGAACTGAAAA
Source organism: Macrobrachium rosenbergii (assembly GCF_040412425.1). NCBI lineage: Eukaryota > Metazoa > Arthropoda > Malacostraca > Decapoda > Palaemonidae > Macrobrachium > Macrobrachium rosenbergii. The sequence continues at coordinate 77,270,512 of NC_089788.1, read as the reverse complement.
ATTATTTTACACTACAAGCAAAACAATTCTTGGACGTGAGAATCGATGCTATCAACTCTAAGGCGAATAATATCACTATCTGGTAACTACGTCTGATTTATATTACCTGAGATTGCTGGAATCTTCGTCAGTAGACTTGATGTTCTTGGCCTGTTCGTTTTGCATCTCTGAAATAAAGGTCAGTATGGCTAACGTTGCAATTCAGATTGATTAAGTTGTCCGTGAGGAGAGAGACTTTGATTATGAAACAATATCTGGGAGATGTTTTGAAGAAAGTTTCCTGTATCAGTAGAAATTCACATGACGTTTATCTAGCTGCTTATTAAAGCTTTACGATTCTCAACAAATGAACAGAATATATTTTCAGTCTCATACAAAATCATTTTTACTCCTTCCTTTAGCTATGAAATGCGGACAATCTTTCATATAAGTATTCACATTTTTCAGCTATTTTACCATCGAAATAAATGCACTTACAGGAAAACTTGTTAGAAAAAGTGACTTTTCCACTTGAAATGAATTAGGATGAAATTCATTAACTTAAAAAGTCAATGAACCAGTTTTAATAGACTTTAATTTATGCTTCTGATCTAAAACCAGGTACTTCGACTGAGCATAATGAGAATCTCACTGGCTGTGGCTATCATCTTCGTCATTTTTGGAGCGGAACTTGGAAATACGGAGGACCCAGATTGTAAGTTTATAACAAAGTCACGTTTCTGCAACGAATTTCTATTAGAACGATTCCAGAGAAGTTTGGAGATCCTCTAGCTCAGTGGTTCTTAACCTTTTTATTACCACGCCCCCTCTAAGAGTTGGTCCTTCCCTCCATATCCCTCTTGCATCTATGAGTAAAATTACCTCCCATATTTAAGGAAAAATGAATTAGTGAGATATTTGACAGTTTCTTAGCTATTAGATCTTGAATGCGTGGGTGAATGTTAAGAGAATAATGAATATAAATAGAGAATTTTTTATTCTTCCCTATGGCTCCCCCCGCCCCTGGAAATTGCTGAGGCCCCCCTAGGGGGAAGCGCCTCCCAGGTTAAGAACCACTGCTCTAAGTAATTTGTCTTTTGAGAAATAAAAGAGAGATAAAAATAAGGAAAATAATTGTGAAAACTGAGTCAATAAAGAGATAATTACCCTGATAATCTACCAAGCCAATCTTATTCTTAGATGACATTCTTCAAAGCAGTCTTTATAGGACACGAGAATCCTTTGAAAATCAACAAAATATATCCTTCACGTAAGCCAATCCCTAAAAGATAATTCCTGCCTTCTTGTCATGTGAAGTTCCCCAGTACGAAGAATGTGGTATGACCTGCCCTAAAAAATACTCTCCAGTCTGCGCCAGCGACGGGAACACGTATTCCAGCCGGTGTGAACTCGACATGGCTATTTGTGATGACCCTTCTCTAAAATTCAAACGTCCTGGTCGATGTGTAATAGAAGGTGAGAGACATTATCTTTCGTGAGATATTAGTGAGATAGTTTGTTTACGTGTCCATTTCATGGTTATTTTGGCAAAAAAGGCTATAATCCTGTACTTTGTGGGGGTAACTAATGTCCAAATTTAGTTTTTGAAAAAAGAACACCGTTCAAAGAAGCAGAATATAGTTCACAAGCTTTTGGGAAATTTTTCCGTTTTCATAATTTGAAGTTTATGAAAAGGTGTTGCTTTACAAAGCTTGTCCTTTAGGCAACATTGCGTGATAGACATTATTTATCAAAGATTATAAACTGACATTCTCTGTCTCTCTGTCTGTCTGTCTGTCTGTCTGTCTCTCTCTCTCTCTCTCTCTCTCTCTCTCTCACTCGCAATATGTATAATCTGAAGGTTAAATTATCATTTCCTGGTAACCTATAGTCTAGAAATCGGCGCACTGTTTTGAGTTGGCTCCTTGGCTGCAGTTGCAACCTAAAAATGGCGAAAATAAGTTGAGCAGCTTACCTCAGAAACCAATCTGACACTCAAACACAGCTACAAAATAAACACTGTTCTGATTTGCAACACTGTAATAGACCAGCCATTAAAAGGACCAAATGATTCAACAAGGAACTAAGATCTGACTGTCTTTGGTAGTTACAAAGAATCTCAGTAGTTAATGCTCTTAGTATAAGCTTCTGGAAAGTAATTTCTCCTTCGTTTATAACAGATGAATAATAAAATGTGCAAGTTAGAAGCAAAACCTCTCTTGCATTGCAACCAGCCATGTCTTATGTCAGGCGATTAATGATAATAATCTTTTCTCTTCCACCCTAAGATGGCTCCCAAAAGTAATCCAACGGTTTGAATTACCAAATGACAAGGATTAAGGAGAGAACTTCAGGTATGATTTATATATATATATATATATATATATATATATATATATATATATATATATATATATATATATATATATATATATATATATACATTTATACATACACATATATTTATATCAATCAATGATTTATTATAAGACACTGTAATTTTATTCATTCACTGGAACACTGTATAATAGGTTTACTGCATAACAAAATAATTTGATCATGTGAAGCCCTGAAACTGTTTTGAATAACATTTCCTAATAAATCTTTTGTTACGAATGGATATTATTCATTAGTGAATCCTATTAAATAATTGCCCTAAGAAGATTAGAGACAAAATCCTGCGGAAATCTCTGTTTATGGAATTAACTTTTGTTGAAGATAATTTTTTTATTAAGATAAAAAATATAATACTGATTATGTATTTTTTTCTTAATACAAATGTTTTGTCGAGGGTCATACTTTGGTGAACAGTTATCTGCTTGATTAACCTATACTTTGTGGGGTAGCTAATGTCCAAAATTAGCTTTTGAAAAAAGGGTATTGTTCAAATTCACTTTTTAGAAGCAAAATAAAAATTCAAAAGCTTTTGAGAATTTTATGAAAGCTTACTCTTCCATGCAACAGTGCACGATGAATGTTACTTAGCAAAAATTATAATTGACATTCTTTCTCTCTCTCTCTCTCTCTCTGTCTCTGTATGTGTCTGTCACTCTCTCACTTTCTTTTCCTCTCTCTCTCTCTCTCTCTCTCTCTCTCTCTCTCTCTCTCTCTCTGTCTACTGTCTCTGTTCTCTCTCTCTCTTTCTTTCTCTTTCTCTCTTCTCTCTCTCTCTCTCTCTCTCTCTCTCTCTCTCTTCTCTTCTCTTTCTTTTCCTTCCTCTCTCTCCCTCTCTCTCTCTCTTCTCTTTCTTTTCCTTTCTCTCTCTCTCTCTTTTCCTCTCTCTCTCTATCTCTCTCTCTCTCAATCTGTATAATAAGGTCCCGCATGTATTCCAACGCCATAATATCGAGACATAAAAAGCGTGACAGACCTCTTCGCATCACGAGGGAATGTGACTCAATCGAACTTGTTTATTTCCGACGTCCAAAACAGTTCGTGCTTCTCCCAAGGTTATGGGAGTTAATACCCAATGCTTTTATTCGCGTTGCTTTGTGCAAATCCAGATAAAAAAAAACTGCAACAGACATCTGAGCGTGTTCCCTCATAAGAACAGACAATTCGTTACAATTAACGAGGACTAGTATCCTGCTAGAGTCACAACTATTCTGGATAAGGAGGTGGGGCGCGGGTGGGTAGTACCTTCATTGCACCTCATGGGGTGCACTGTAGTCATTACTAAAGGCTCTTTGCAGCGTCCCTTCGGCCCCTAGCTGCAGCCCCTTTCATTCATTTTACTGTACCTCCATTCATATCTTCCTTCCTTTTGCTATCCTCAGCCTTCTCCTAACAATTGATTCATAGTGCAACTGCTTTGAGGTTTTCCTCTAGTTACACCTTTCAAACTTACTCTCAAGTTTCCTTTCCAGCGCTGAATGACCTCATAGGTCCCAGTGCTTTGCCATTCCATTACCCTACCCAAAAACCACCAATACCCTCCCCCCCCCACCCATGCAATAATGAGAGGAGAACTGAAGTATGATATCAAATTGTAAACGAAACAGTATTTGGAAATAAAAGTGGATGCCATCAACACGAAGGTACTTAAAATCACTCACTGGTAACTCTGGCTGATTTATATTGCCTGTGATCGCCATATCCCTCGTCAGTAGACTGGGTGTTTTTACCCCGTTCGCTTTGCGTCTCTGAAAGAAAAAAAATAAGGTCAGTATGATTAGCATTGCATTTGAGATTGATTTTGTTGTCAGTGAGATGAGACTCATTGATTGTGGAACAATATCTGGAAGGTTATATAAAGAAAAGCTCCCTGTATTAGTAAAAAAACCCCCAAAATTGACGTTTATCTAGACAGCAAAAACTAAAGGAATCATAGCAAATGAACAATTTTCGTTATTATATATATAAATACTTATACTGCCTACTTAACCATGACAAATTGATAATTTTCCGTATTGCTGCTTATGTTTAATAGAAGAGTGTTTACATATAATAGAAGTTTTTCCAGCGAATTAAATGTACTTACTTGAAAACTTATAAAAAGAAGTCTAGGTTTCTGCACAAACCGAATTAGAATGAAAATGAATAACTGTACAAATCAATGAATCGGTTTGAGTAGACTCTCTAATTTGTGCTTCTGATCTAAAACCAGGAACTCTGACTGAGCAACATGAGAATCTTAATGGGCGTGGCTGTCATCTTCATCTTCTCCATTTTTGGACTGGAACTTGGACAAGCACGGGACTTGGAATGTAAGTAGATAACGGGGACTTGTTTCCAGTATGAATATCAGTTAGAGCCAAATGGGTGTTTCAGGGAAGTTTGTAGATCCTGTTAATGATCCTTTGTCTTTTGTGAAAGAAAGTAAAATAACAAGTAAAAAATGTTTTCTGTACAGCCGCTACAGCGTATAATCAAGGCCACCGAAAATAGGTCTATCTTTCGGTGGTCTGGGTTATAATGCACGATTATGGCTAAATTTAATCTTAAATAAGACAAAAACTACTGCGGCTAGAGGGCTGCAGTTTGGTATGTTTGATGAATGGAGGGTGGATGATAAAAACATTTATTTGCATCCCTCTAGCATCAGTAGTTTTTAAGATCTGAGGGTGGACAGAAAAAGTGCGAACGGACAGACAAAGCCGATGCAATAGTTTCCTTTACAGAAACATAAAAATCAGGAGATAAAATAAAAAGAAAATAAGGAAGCAATTATGAAGATTAATTCAGTAATAAGAAAATTCCCTGATAATCCACCTGGTCAGTCATGCTTTCAGATTAATTCTTCGGAGCAATTTTCATGATGTATGAAAACAGTTTAAGAATTATTTCTTCAAAATCTTGAACTAATATCATTCCAAACATCACAGTTTTCTGTGAAAAGAGAAAATGATTTATTCTGAATTTTGCAACAATGCTTGTAACTTATACTGTACCATAATTTGCCTAAAAATATAGATGATATTAGTTTTAAAGACGAATCCTTTGTAGGTAAAAAAAATGTATTTCTTCAGGAAGCAAATACTTATATGATGTTCCTGCCCAGAACAAGTCGTGCAATTGGAACTTCGGAAGGTCAAGAGAAGCTGCAATGCATTGCTACCCTAATACCATTCTCCTTGTATTTTAGTACGTTTTTATATATTTATTAATTTATTTTTCCTTTTCTAATAAGTTGGATCTCTTCTTTATGCATTTCTTTTACTTCCTCTTACTTGTTCCTAATGAACTCCATAATATTCTTTGGGAGCTTGAATTCCAAGCCAATCTTTGGTGGGCTTATTTCATATGAATAGGTTTCATCTAAAGAATAATAATAATAATAATAATAATAATAATAATAATAATAATAATAATAATAATAATAATAATAATAATAATAATAATAATAATAATAATAATAATAATAAATACTCATAGTAGCATGAGTCTGAAAATGGAGAAACAAATCCACTGTTATGTACAGTATATGTACATATATTTAAAAGATAAAGCTGTACAGCTTTATCTTTAAACATATGTACATATCCATAACTGTGGATTTGTTTCTCAATAATAATAATAATAATAATAATAATAATAATAATAATAATAATAATAATAATAATAATAATAATAATAATAATAATAATAATAATAATAATAATAATAATTCTTTTTCCTTTTGAAGCTTCAAATCGTCGTGACTGTGATGTGTATTGTCACCATGCTTATTTCCCAATCTGTGGCACAGACGGAGAGACTTACGACAACGATTGTGCACTGAACTTGGCTGCTTGCGAGGACCCTGACCTTGAAGTTGCACATAGTGGGGAGTGTTGAAAGTGAGTAGGTAAGAAACATTATTTGAGGCGTTCAGCATCAGAAGGGCCTTCTGCCAAAAAAAAAAAAAAAAAAAAAGGTTTTTGAGTTGAAGCCATAAAAGGTCTGGAAATTCAACCTGCTCTAATTTCTTTAAGCCATCAAAGTTTTGGAAATTCAACCTGCTGTAATTTCTTTAGGCCATCAAAGTTTTGAAAATTCAACCTGCTGTAATTTCTTTTAGTCATCAAAGTTTTGGAAATTCAACTTGCTCTAATTTCTTTGGCCATCAAAGTTTTGGAAATTCAACCTGCTCTAATTTCCTTATGCCATCAAAGTTTTGGAAATTCAACCTACTCTAATTTCTTTAGGCCATCAAAGTTTTGGAAATTCAACCTGCTCTAATTTCTTTAGGCCATCAAAGTTTTGGAAATTCAACCTGCTCTAATTTCTTTAAGCCATCAAAGTTCTGGAAATTCAACCTACTCTAATTTCTTTAGGCCACCAAAGTTTTGGAAATTCCACCTGCTATAATTTCTAGGCCATCAAAGTTTTGGAAATTCAACCTGCTCTAATTTCTTTAAGTCATCAAAGTTTTGGAAATTCAACCTGCTGTAATTTCTTTAAGGCCATTAAAGTTTTGGAAATTCAACCTGCTCTGATTTCTTTAAGCCATCAAAGTTTTGGAAATTCAACCTGCTCTAATTTCTTTCAGCCATCAAAGTTTTGGAAATTCAACCTGCTCTAATTTCTTTAAGTCATCAAACTTTTGGAAATTCAACCTGCTCTAATTTCTCTAATTTTCAAGATACAAAGTTGAATTTTGTATAAGATGAAGTATTTGCGACCAGGAATAGAGTAGTATGCATAAAAAATTATAGTTCAACACCACCCCCTTTTTTGGGGAAAAAGGGGGATTATTTTAAAGCTGATTAGGCGAAAAACGCCATTTTCAAAAGTTGGGGCAACAGGCCCTTCTAATGCTGAACGCCTGATTTGTCGTAAGATATTTGCAAGGCGATTTGTTTATTTGCATTCTATCTGATTGTTACTGAGACACTGGAGTCTGAAGGTTTCATTGTGGTTTCCTGGTAACCTAGGGTCAAGAAATCTGCCACACTGTTTTGTGTTGGCTAGTTAGGGGTAGAAGTAGCCATTCTACACCATAAAATGGGGAAAAACATGACTATACAAATAAGGAACAGTGTGCTGTGTTGGCTTGTTAGGGGCAGAAGTAGCCATTCTGTACTATAAAGTGGGGAAAAAGATGAAAAGTCTACTTTAGGAATTTGTCTGCCACTCAAACACAATTACAAAAGAAACATTATCTTGACTTGCTATACCTTACTTGAAATGCAAAAGAGGAGAGCTGGATTAGAGCAGTCTTCACTACAGACAACTGATTAAAAAAAAAAAAAAGACTGCCTTCCTTTGATTGTTACCAATATAGATAATGGTTCATGCTCTTGGTAAGCTTTGATAAAATAAAACCTCTGTTTCATTTATAGCAGGTGAAAAATAAAACGCTCGAATTAGTATTAAACTTCACTCTCATTGTAACGAGTGGGGCTTATGTCAGGTGATGAATGATAATCTTTTTCTCTTCCACCATTAAGGTGAAAAATCTCAACGCAGTCCCACGGCTTAAAGGAATGTAAAATTAGTCCGCTGTACGAAAATATGTCTAGAAAAATGTGAAGAACTGTGTTTGTTTGCAATCAAATTTTCTAATAAATCTTTTATTACGAATAAATATTGGTCATTATTGAACCCTATTATTCATTTATCCTACGAAAACAAAAACAACGCTTGTGGAAACCTTTCTGTATGGAATTTACTTTCGAATAAGATAAAAATATAATGCTAATATGTAATTGTGATCCCTCTTTTTATCAGCACATTGATCTTCCTGTCCGAAAGACTGAAAATAGATCAGTAAAATCACTTGGGAAACTCTCCGGTTTCATTGGACATGAAACTGATCTTTCATTGCGCCGAGTTATGTCTTTAATCAGCCAATTAACGATAATCTTTCTCTTTCAGCTGATTATTAGCCCAGCGGATCTGTGCAGCTTCCAGGCATGAGAAGAGGCAAGGCCTAAGGAGACTTCTTCCAGCATGAAATAAAAATATTACATATATATATATATATATATATATATATATATATATATATATATATATATATATATATATATATATATATATATATATATATTATTTGTTAGAGGACAATATAACTTCACTAGTTCATCAGATCATTGTAAAATTAATCTGCTGTAAGAAAATATAACTTGAAATTGTGAAAACCTGACTCTGTTTTTAATCTAATTTCCTAAAAAATCTTTTATTATGAACAGATGTTGTTCATTCATGAATCCTATTAAGTAATGATCACACGCAAATTAGAAACAAAAGCCTGTGGAAACCTTTATGGAATTTGCTTGTGTTTAAAATGAAGGATATAATACTGATTAGGCTTCTTGTTTTCTCAATACAAATGCTTACATTCGAGGTTCGACTTTTGGTGAACAAATATATTCATAATAAGTCTATACTTTATGGAGTAACTAATGTTCTAAATATTTTTGAAAAAGAATATACTGTTCAAATTTATATTTTGGAAGTAGAATAACGTTCGAAAGCTTTTAAGAATTTTTTTCCCTTTTCAAAATCTGAAATTTATGAAATATATTTCTCTAGGAATTCTACGTTTTTACGCAACAGTGCCTGATGACCGCCTCTATCAATAATTACTTGATAAATTGCAGTTAAGAATTAGGTAATCTATTTTGACATCTGATGAGGCATTAAGTTACTGATTCGTGTACTACTTTAGTCTTCAATGCTATCTTATGCTCTTAATGAAGTTTTTGCAGAACAGGTAAAAAGTGACTCTAATGCAAAATATATATTTTTACTGATTAGAATATGTCTTATGTTAAATAGGCTTAATAGAATGGATTCAGGGGGAAAAACTTAAACCAAGGAAACCTGGTGATTACTGAAATTGGGTTGTAATGGATTTTCAGTCCTTTTTTATGTAATGATTTAATAAAAGACATGAAATGAATAATTTTTTTTCTTCACTTAACTACCACTTGGGAGTATCCGAATACGAAGCCTTGCCAAAGAAAATGTAGGAAGAAAAACAGATAATAAACCGTAAATAAATTATAATTCCTTGGTAAAATCACTGAGGAAAAATAAGCGATGAAAACGCAGATAGCAGTACAGCTCAAATTTAATGTAGAATTATTCTTGGGAAAGTAACCCAGGCAAGTTCAGATTCACTTTCTATATGAGACGATATGAAACGACATTTCATCCAGACATAACTGTTTTTCGAAGGCAGTTATGAATGTAATGAGGTTTGATTATTGGTAACTCATATGTCAAGTTATGTATGAAACAAGTAATACTTATCACTAATTGTATAGACTCAGAAGGGGTGTGATGACCACCATATAAGAAGGAATTAATAAGCCCTAGAGAAAAATATATCTCCACATATAGGAATTTCTCGTTTTAAAGGGAGTGGCTTCAATTGTTCATCGTGCTTGTAGGAGCTAACCTTGAATGATGGATTATGTATATACAATATATATATATATATATATATATATATATATATATATATATATATATATATATATATATATATATACATATATATATATATATATATATTTATATATATATATATATATATATATATATATATATATATATATATATATATATATATATATATATATATATATATATATATATATATACATATATATATATATATATATATATATATATATATATATATATATATATATATATATATATATATATATATATGTATATATATAATATATATATATATATATATATATATATATATATATATGTATATATATATATATATATATATATATATATATATTAATATTAAAATATGAAATCCATAAAATCAGAAAAAAATCCAGAATTTAGTAGTCAGTCATTTTTCCCTCAATGTCATTACAGTGTGATTTGCAGTCAGTGTGATTCCATTATAAAAAAAATAGAGGGTTTTCCAGTCTGGCCTTTTGAGAATATCAAACTGATAATCAAATAAATGAAGAAATATGTAAATATAGATACGAAAAATGTATGGAACAGGATTACACAATAATAATAATAATAATAATAATAATAATAATAATAATAATAATAATAATAATAATAATAATAATAATAATAATATCCTTTATTGCAGCTCAGGGCCATATGCATGGAATATACAAATACAATACAAACAATCTAGATACATTAGATAACATGATAAAAATAATAATTGGCAGTATTTACACAGCTACTGAAGAAGGAGAAAAAATAGAATTCATAATAATGGCAATGACAGTAATTATATGGAGAATGATGGTAACAAAATTAATCAGGATATTTAGATTAGTACAAACACAGACATGCATGAAAAAATTAGCACGTGATTAAAATTAAGTTACATGAATCTTTTGATGACACAAAGATGTGTCATTCTATTTCACAATCGAGTTTCCTAAGTATATCAATATTTTAAACCTTGTAATGAATTATTCGCCTAATTGATGATTTTTTTCTTAAGTATCAGAGAAAATTGGAAATCATCAATATTCTTGTAAGGATTCCTGAATAAGTCGGGATGATTCATTATTTTAAAATATATTGTTTCGTATATATGGCAGTATTTTAAACTTCGTAATGAATTATTTGCCTAATTGATATTTTTTTTTCTCCAGTATCAGAGAAAATTGGACATCATCAATATTCTTGTAAAGTTTCCTGCATAAAATCGTGATGATTCACTGCTTAGCAATGCATTGTCTCCTGTGTGTTGCAATATTTTAAACTTCGTAGTGAATTATTTGCCTAACTGATATTTTTTTTCTCCAGTATCAAAGAAAACTGAGCATCATTGATATTCTTGCAAGGTTTCCGGGCATAAATCGTGATGGTTCAGTATTTAAAAACGTATTGTTTCCTATGCATGGCAGTATTTTTAACTTCGTAATGAATTATTTTCCTAATTGGTGATATTTTTTTTCCTCCAATACCAAAGAAAACTGGACACCATTAATATTCTTGTAAGGTTTCCTGCAGAAAGTCGTGATGATTTATCATTTAAAAATGTTTCGTATATATGGCAATACTTTAAACTTCGTAATGAATTATTTGCCTAATTGATGATTTTTTTTCCTCCAGTACCAAAGAAAACTGGACACCATCAATATTCTTGTAAAGTTTCCTGCATAAAGTCCTGATGATTCACTGCCTAGCAATGCATACTGAAATTCTAATAGGGATAACAAGATATATCCGAGCGTGATCCCTCATAAGAACACAATTCGTTACAATTAACGAGGACCAGTAGCATCCTACCGTAGTCACAGCTATTCTAGACAACAGTTTTGGCCACCACCACCGCCCCCAGCTCCCAAATAATGAGAGGGAGAGAGATAGAGATCTGAAGGATAATTTTAATATTGTTTGCAAAACAATTCTTGGAATCAAAAGTCGATGGCATGAACACGAAGACAAAAAATATCACTATCTGGTAACTATGGCTGATTTATATTACCTGAGATCTCTGGAGCCCTCTTAGAAGTCTTGGTGTTCTTAGCCTGTTCGTTCTGCGTCTCTGGTAAAACAGGTCAGTATGATTAACACTGCAGTTCAGACTGACTACACTGTCAGTGAGGAGAGATACTGTGCATATAGCATAATATCTTGAAGGTTTTATATAGGAATCTCTCTGAACTAGTATAAACAAATGTTTATCAAGATGCTTGAGGCTTAAAGATTCCTAGCAGATGAAATGAATATATTTTTAATATGATATATAGATATTTATATGGCTTACCATAACCTTGAAAACCTGACAATCTTACTTATTCTTGTTTACATTTAATATAAAATCGAATTAAATGCACTTAAAGGAAAACTTAAAAAAAAACTGACAAACCACAAAATCCACTGAATCAGTTCTAATATAGACTAATAATTTGTGCTTCTGATCTACAACCAGGTATACTTCGACTGGGCAACATGAGAATCTCACTGGCTGTGATTGTCATCTTCGTCATTTTTGGAGTGGAACTTGGAAATTCGCGGTACCTAGGATGTGAGTTTATATAGCCAAGACAAGTTTCTGTTGCGAATTTCCGTCAGAGCCAAACAGCTGTTGTAGAGAAGTTTGTAGACCCTATAAATCATTTGCCTTTTGTGAAATAAAAATAAAAATAAGGGGGCAATTATGAACATTATTATGTTAATGAGAAGGAATTGCTCCACTAATCTACCAACTCAGTCTTTTTTCAGATTACTTCCTTGAGAGTATTTTTTAGAAGGCATGAGAATCATAAGTGAAGTCATTTTTCTTACCTTGAACTATAGAATTTATGCTAAATATTTTTCAGCCATTTAGTATAACTCCAGGTTTCTCAGTTGTCCCTGAAAAAGAAAAATACAGGTAATTTTAATTTTACAAACATGTATATGCTTGGTTACTTATTCCAATATCAACGAT
>NC_089788.1:77230219-77252719 GCF_040412425.1 Macrobrachium rosenbergii | reverse complement strand
TCTCTGAATCGAATCCATAGTGCTCGCTCTCTCTCTCTCTCTCTCTCTCTCTCTCTCTCTCTGTTGCAAGCAAATCGCATCATATGTTACTGTTTCAAGTCCAGAAACAAAATGTACAAAAAAAAAAAAATGAAAAACACATACATTTCATCCGTCCCGGCGACGTGAAAGCCTATCCAATGAGTTGATAAAATGGGAGTTATGGAAACCGGAAAATTAAAACCTATCGTGAATTTTGACCAATTAGGGAAATTGGTCGCGGTTGACTTACTCTTCGTAATGAGGCCGTTTGACATACTTTTCGGACCATATTAATCCCTTGTTTTCGTTACAGGAAATTAGGTCAAAGCGAAATCTATGAAAAATATAAATATTTCAGCGTTTATGAATTTCGAGGCCATTTCTCGGTAGATTACCCAGTTTTCCTATGATTGTTGTGGATGGGTGTTCAATTATTTGTCTCTTTCCCCGTCAGCTTTTTAAAAAGGCTGTTGATGTTTGTAACTGCTGCTTCAAGAATGAAAAATAGATAATAACTAGCCAACTAGTAAAACGAGATAGAGAAATGAATGAATAAAAACAAATATAGAAATATATGAACATTATCTCATAAATTTATTAATAGATATATGGATATATGCAAACATATATAAAATATAATTATAGATATATTATAGATTATTATATTATATAAAAATACATATATACATATATATAATTGTATTTAAAATAAATAGCAAATATAAGTAAAGTCATAAACTAAGTTGATACCCTCACCAGTCAATAATCCCTTCCACATTGGCAACATGTTCTCATGTCATTTCTGGCCTCGTAATTACATTGGTAATGTTATTTCTAATCATCCAGCCAACTTGTCTTGTTGAACAGAGACCAGAGTACATTGACACGTGGTGATTTATTATTCCACCTAATTGCATGACGTTTGTTGCGCTTGCTCTTGCAAATTGCAATGTGTTATCGTGGGCAAAACTTTCTATTCTGTGGTCTCTCTTGGACAGGAAACCAGACATTAATTGATGTAGTACTTGTCAAATGGACTGTTTCGTATAATTAGCAAGTAATATTCTCCTGCATATCTCGCACGTAAAACTGTGGTGTTTGATGTCAAGTCGTATTGTGTGGATTATGTTTATCTTAAAAATAAATCTAAATAGAGTTTGTGTTCCGTACCTGTCAAACTTTAATATTTTCTCCTGTATATTTCGTTCGTAAAACTCTGGTGTTGAATTTACTCGCATCATCCTGTCCATGTTTATTGCTTGTCGTAAAAAGGTATCTGTTCCGAGTTAGTGTTGTGGATTTAAAAATTTGCCTTTAACATATTTTCCAAAATAAGCAATGATAATATCCTCGTGCACATGTCGTACTTAAACTTATGTTGATTTCACTCTCATTATCCTGATCATATTCACCTATCCTAAAAATAAACCTACACAGTATTTGTGTTCTGGATGTCCACATTGGACTTTAATAATTTCGACAATAAGCTATGCTTAACCGAGTGTATTCAGCCCAGGAACAAGCAATATCATGGACACGAATCCCCCTAACACCCCCGCCCCCCCAGCCATGTCATTGATTTTCCAGTGGAGCGATTGGGAATGCTGCTTGTCTACTGAATAAAACCCTAGTTTGGTCTCCCGAATGCCTTGTACCTGGATGGTCCAGGTGAAGACAACGATTGGTAAAACAATTCAGTAACATGCTTTACTCTGGGAAGCCAGGTTAATGTCCTTCTGTTATCACGGGAACGATTAAGGGTCGTTTACGAAATATTCCCATGGAAACTCTTCGAAGGATATATATTTTTAGCCAAACTATGGCAAATTTAGACGCTTTAATATATCGCCTACTATTCTTAAACGTATTTTTCCAAATCATCGGTACAATTCAGGGTTTGATGAAAGATCTGTTTCTATAGTCTTGTGGCCGGGAAAGTGTTGGCTTAGCCTGTGACCATATGTTCTACTGACCTCTCTTACTGGTGACCTACGAAAGGATGGCATGGTCCTAGAACCTTTCATGCCCTAGCCTATGACCCCACGTCCTACAGACCTCAAAGGCTGTGCCCTTCGAGATTATGGCTTGGTCCTAGAACCTCCCATGCCCTAGCCTGTGACCCCATGTCCTACTGAAGTACAAGGCTGTGCCCTACGAGAGGCTGACATTTTCCTAAACCATACCCTACTACCCTCCCTTAGTGACGTCCAGAAAGGGCAATTTACAGTAACATGCTGTAAAAAGCCTTTATTCCATCTGTGGCCTTTTTCAAGTGACTATAAAACCGAACCCTTTCGACCGATATGCAATAGTATTTAGCTTTAGTATCAGCTTTGGGTTAACTTTATATCTACTCAAATGTTCTAAACAGTTCGATCTTGTGAACAATAACTTTGTCAACAGATTGAGAACTCTTAGTTAAGTGTTAAGAAGTTTATTGGTGAATTTGATATATTACTTCTTTTTGTTACAGTATTAATCAAAACCATCTTTAATTTTAAAGCATTTTAAAACATACTGATTACAGATAAGTTGTCAACCATTTTGCTCAAAAGCACTGATTATATGTTTTCGGGTTAGAGTTATAAACTAGCAGCTCATAGTTAAACGAACTATACCAGTGGAGCAAAAATACAGGTTCTTGTATGGGGCTAGGAGGACCAGCTAAAAAGGATTTCATCACTGATAAACTTGACTGAATTTAATAGTTTAAGTCCTTAAACCTCTGACCTATACAGCAATTTTTCATGGGTTAGGTCTCATTTTTCCGTTGAAGTTGTCATTCAGTGAATGAATTTTAGATTATCAATGTATTTTGCATTGATACATTTATTATAAAATGAAACCTGTTGCAGCAACTATTTCAGAATATTGTAACTGCCATACGAGAATTATTTGTGTAGTCAAAATCATTTTACCCAACTTTCGTCTCGCTTTTACATTCTATCAAGTCAAAAACTTGAACACTAACATTTAAGAACTCATGATCCTTTAGAGTGACTGGTTTTCCTTTAAATGTAAATTTCCTAGCGACAACTTTCAGATAGAGCAGCTCTCAGGTGGAAGGTTATATTGAGTTTAAACAAAGAAATGTACTCTGGACTAAGTAAATATTTGTAAGAATTCAATCAGATCTTTAATTCTGAATTTAAGAGAAAAACTTACAGAAAAATGGTACAGAAAAACTTTAGCATCCATAACTCAGTACGAATATTGGTGATGGTAAGGGAGTTCATATCAACACGTTTATACAACTCCAAGAAATTTTATTTTGTGAAGTGTCACAGTAATTGAACACCAGAGACATCAGTACAGGACCATTTATAAAAAAAATCTCAGTAATCCCAGTCAATTCTCACCTCAAACTTTGTCATAAGGAATGAAAAACAGTTCTTGAGTAACAATTCTACTTCCATTATGTTCAGTACCTCTGCTACAATGTAGTACCCTGTAAAGATAAGTAAACTGGGACAGTATGGATTCTAGCATCACATCTATAAAAAAAAAAATTAAATCTAATATCCAGGCAGTAAAATAAAGTTAACTTTATACAAAAAATTCAAAATAGCCCCAAACCATTGCCTTTCAGACAAACTTTAGATCAGCTTTCAGCTGAGAGCTTCCAACTACAAGCAAGAAGTTACTTGGGAGTTAACGTATGTGATTTCAAATTGAAAAATGAGTATTGTTAGTAAGGATTTTCCTACCATGTTACCATCATAGAAAAAAAATGGGTTTGCCCAGTTTTAGTAAATCAGAGGTCTGTATATTGTACTGATGTAAAACTGTTCAGTCAACTAAGCTGTGAATAATCAGGTTATTTACGTTAATTCAAACTGAATAGTGAAGTATACTTAAGGATACTTTAGTGAAAAGTTTCCACCCAGTGTCATGAAATAATCTTCAGGTAACAAAGTGAGCAATATAACTTCAAACTATGCAATACTGCAATGCTAAGTCCCCAGCTTAGAAAGCTTGAAAGTTACCCTCCAGTTAAAATTACGGGAGCAAAAACAATTATATAAATCAATAGTAAGGAAAGAAACCTAACTTAATATTTAAAAGCTTAACTTTATAAATATTTAAAAGCTTAATTTAAGTCAGTACTAAGTTACTTCAAGATTACTTTAGCGGACAAACTAAATGAAAGCTAAAATAATTTAAAAACTCAAACTTTTCACAAATTAAGCTTGGGAAAATTCAATAAAATCAGCTAATTCAATGCACTTGACACCTGAAAGAAAAAATTAGTAAACCTCCCATGCCCTGCCCATGCCCATAGGTCATAAGACCTGCGGCACAGGGCATGAGAGGCGCCTCCACCCCTACAGGGGCGCCGCCCCCGTAGGGATGGAGGTAAAAAAAAGTGACTGGTAAAGATTATATAAATGCCTCACCTCTTTATAAATCGACATGAGTGAAGTACTTCATTTTCTGACTTCTGTAGTTTGAGAAATTATCCAGACTTGAAATTTAAACTTCAATATTACTCTTGGCTATTCTTGGCTAGTTGTTGGCACTTTCCCAGTCCACGTGAATAAATTTAAACTTCAATATTATTCTTGGCTATTCTTGGCTAATAGTTGGCACTTTCCCAGTCCACGTGAATCTGGAATAAATTTTAAAGATTATACTTCATGCCATTTAGTACCAAAGTATAGTTACAATCTAATTAGCATTTGGAAAAAGAAACTAGTGACTGTATGAATAATGATAATTCCAATTTATTCACTGAAGCAGTTTTCAAAGTACTCAAGACAATACTAAACTTCACAGAAAGGAATTTATGGTTACAAATTCATCCCTTTGCCTTCAGCGGGTCCTGAAATAAAATTAAAGTCTTTAGAAGTCTAAGACTAAGCAAAACATAGTTAAATGAATTAGAGAAATTCGCCTGGTAAAATATCTTAGGGTACGTTAATGAAGCTATTAATATCAACAGATATTTTAACAGAACAGATTATACCACGATTTTCTTAAGGCTACGCAAGCCTTTTGTTAAAACTAGCACAGTATTAGTTTAAATCAGTGACAACTCGGGAATTATTAATTACAGTTAAAAGCTAACGTATTCACAGTACTACAGTAAAAGCTACCGTATTCACAAGTTTAAAAGCATTCAAAAATTTAAAAGTATATAAGTCTTAGCTCAAGGAAACACTTAAAACACCAAAACATTAAATCTGAGAAACAAGCAATAATTATAAATAGGAACACCATTTGGAATACTTAACTCACTGCACAAACTAAAACAAACAATTTAAACTTAGCCTGGTTGAGTTCACACAAACATCAGTTACTTCAAGCAGATATTCCCGGAGACGTTCACAAAACATCAGTTACTTCAAGCAGATATTCCCGGAGACATCAGTAAAATTCAGGAAGGAGTAGAATATTCATCCACTACAGAGCTTTCAACTCCCAATGGCTACATCGATCTCCGGAAAATTCACGCATCTGCAGAATATTCATCAACCACACAGGTTTCAACTCCCAACACCTAGATCGAAAACGCGTCTAATATGAGAAATATTTCCGTCGTCGAAGCACTTGACACCACAAATCCTCGGAACCAAATACTTTGACAGAAAACAAAGGCGATTTATTGGCTCTGTAGTCAGGCCAGTCTTCCTGACGTCACTGCGAAGGCCACTGCCAGAAGTGGCTATTTCCAGGCAAGGATCATTGACTGCAAGGACCATCACTTTTAGGATCCTTGGTCAAACTGGGATTTTATATAACGTTAAATTCTTTTCAACACATTAATGTTCAGTTTCAATCACAGGACGAAAATGATTATAATAGTGCCACTGTATGAATTGTATGGTATTTAGTATTATGATGTTTGGGGTCAGTAAAAAGAAACTTTATACGAAAGTGGAATCAGATGTCTTTGTTGAGAGCAAATTTTTTTTTTTTATGATAGGTTGCTATTGAAAAACAATTACAAAGAAAGAATAAACGAAATTTCACAAAAAAAGAGAGAATATATTAATCACTGTTTTTGAGTAGCCACTGTAAATTATGTAAATTGTGTAAAGAAATGCCTATGTATACTGTGTTGATGTATACTGTAACCATATTGTAAATTTTGCAATTGTAAATAATGTAAGTTTAATCCTTTTCATAAACAAGTAAAAAATGCGCCGAAGTTTCTTCGGCGCAGTCGAGTTTTCTGTGCAGCCGCTACGGCGTATAATCAAGGCCACCGAAAACAGATCTATCTTTTGGTGGTCTCTGTATAATGCTGTATAAGCCGCGGCTCATGGAACTTTAACCACGGCCCGGTGGTAGCCTGTCCTATATCGTTGCCAGAAGCACGATTATGGCTAACTTTAACCTTAAATAAAATATTAACTACTAAGGCTAGAGGGCTGTAATTCGGTGTGTTTGATGATTGGAGGGTGGATGACCAACATACCAATTTGCAGCCCTCTAGCCTCAGTAGTTTTTAAGATCTGAGGGCGGACAGAAAAAAGTGCGGACAGAAAAATTGCGGACGGACAGACAAAGCCGGAGCAATAGTTTTCTTTTACAGAAAACTAAAAGTAAGAAAAATTAGTATACCGAAACACTGGAAATATTTCTGTTTATTAGGTTTAAAAGAACTCGATGCTTTATTTGCTCAAAAACAAATATTTCAGCTGGTTCCTCGCCCTTCCTTGTATTACCTAACTTGGATATTAAGGTTTTACTCTGGGCAGAAATTTAATATTCCTCATGGGAATATGTCAGCATGTTTGAGAGTGAAATGCATATGACGTTTTCGCTGGGTGCAAATTACACCCGGAAGCTTGCAACTAGTCACTGTTTTGAAATATTCTGGAAATGTACATTTCATATATTTACTAGTAAACAAATGTATATGTATATATAATATATGTACATGATAGTATGTATGTTGTATGCATATGTGTATGTATATATATATATATATATATATATATATATATATATATATATATATATATATATATATATATATATATATATATAATATACTGTAGTATTAGTTGTGTACAAATGGATGTAATAATTATTATCTATATTTTATCTCCTTTCACATCATAATTCCCTGAAATTATTTATCATTCTGACACATCAGATGACTCTGCTGAAATCTTCGTTAACTCTTTACGTGTTTCAGAATCATCATTCTTCTTTCAGTAATCTGAGATGAGAATGGACAGTTCATTTAACACCAGAACGATCTAGCGGTCATTTTGATCGCAATTTCACTTTCAAACGTATGTCATTTCAGTATTCTTCGTCCACCACCCCACCCAAAAACAAACATGATTCTCCTTGACCTTTCCTAATTCACCACGGTGCATGTTGAGCTAAAATAAAACTGAAATTAGCTCATTTTGCTCTACGAGATATGGCCCCTTATCCTTTAACAACTTAACGGTCATTTTGAGCACTGGTCTATAAGGGGAGTTATGTACGTTTGGGTTATAAGCGTTGAAGGAGGGCCTCGTAAACTATGTGGTGAGCCACATAAACATACGATGCGACATTATATTTTAGAGTGCAATGAATTATCAGAATGTAGAGATTCTCAAATTACCACTGTAACCTAGCAATTACGTCATTTTCTGAATAATGGTGTTTGTCCTAGAATTGTACAGAAGTCTCCCAACTTCTACTAGGAACAAACGATTTGCATTAATAACAGAAAATATGTAATGCATATTGAACAGAATGTATTCTGGCCTAAAATGGAAAACTGCAGTATCTGCAAAATTTTCGAGATTGAGATATGCCACCTATTGGGCTCGTGAAACACTAATACACAAGTTACTACAGTATCAGAATGATTCTTCAATGCTTCATTGAGGGGGGTCCCATTTGCAGTATCTGCAAAATCAGTAGTAAGGCAAGGGAAAACTGCAACATCTACCATTTTTCTCAGTTTTCCATTTTAGGGCAGCATTATTAGTTGGTGGGTATATTAGCATCCTAATACACCCCATTTGATGTAAATTACTATGTCAATATATCTATAAAGATAGATAATAATTTTTTCTTATGATGTGGCGATATACACACATTCCAGGACTCATTATCAAGTATATATGATAATTAGTCGGTCGCTGCTGAGGTTAAATGCAGGTTCATCAGAAACTGAATTGCTTGCTATAGACCACACGAAAATATTCAGGTATATATTACCAGCAAGCCAGACAAGTTCGGTATTAAATTTTGGTCAGCGGCTGAAATAAAATAAAAATACATGCTAAGTGGCTTTCCATATCTTGCGTAAAAGACCACAGTCGTCCAGCAAATCGAATCCAGGTAAAAAAAAAAAAAAGTCACGGAAAAAAGTCACAGAAAAAAATCGCATTAATCTTTCCTAGATAGGAAACCCCAACCCCCCCAAAGGGTTTTAACCCGGTATGTATCCACCTTTGCGGCGTGTTTAGCACAAGCCCACTGGGAATTTCCGTATAGACATAAACAAAAGACTGTAAATATCATAAAGATAATATTTATTACCGGCCACCATAAATTAATTACTTTTTTCCTAGCCAAAAGTATGACTTTTTTCCTGTGACTTTTTCCCGTGACTTTATTACCGGCCACCGAAAATATAACGGTGGATGAGCAATTATTCCCAACGAAGTGTAGGTGTCCATTTTTACAGTATATTGCCGGCAAGCCAGACAGGTCTGGTTTAAAATTTAGGTTTAGCGGCTGAAATAAAATCAAAATACACGCTCAGTGGCTTTCCACATCTTGGTAAAGACTACAGTCGTCCACCAAATCAACCACTCACCGAATATGTTCTGAAGCTAATACAGTAGAACCATGCATAGGAAAAGGAAGAAATATGGCGCCGGATGATTTTTTCACTTCAGTCAAACTGGCGGAAAAATTACAAGCTAAAGACAATAGTCTTTTGGGGAACGGTAAATCGTATTAGAAGGGAGATACCAGCATGCATAAAGAAATAAAAATTCCGTGGCAACCTACAGTATACAGCACGCAAGTACTGAAAAGTAATAAATACACTTAGACAGTGAATCAGTGTAAGCCAAGCATAACTGTAGTCATTCTTAGTAGCGATCACAGAACTGTAGGCGTTGGAAATGATGCAAAGATAATTCCTGAAACTGTAGATCCAAGTACGGAGTTGACATAGTAGACCAAATAGGTCGGTTGTGCAGCACTATAAAGAAGCTTCACGCAGATGGACAATCCAAGTTTTTAGTTTTCTGTAAGAGGAAACTATTGTGCCGGCTTTGTCTGTCCGTCCGCACTTTATTCTGTACGCACTTTTTCTGTCTGCACTTTTTCTATCCACCCTCAGATCTTAAAAACTGCTGAGGCTGGAGGGTTGCAAATTGGTATGTTGATCATCCACCCCCCAATCATCAAACATACCAAATTGCAGCCCTCTAGCCTCAGTAGTTTTTATTTAATTTAAGGTTAAAATTAGCCATAATCGTGCTCTGTCAACGATATAGGACAGGCCACAACCTGGCCGTGATTAAAGATTCGTGGGCCGCGCCTCATACAGCAATATACGGAGACTGCCGAAAGACAGATCTATTTTCGGTGGCCTTGATTATACGCTGTACAGAAAATTCGATTGCACCGAAGAAACTTCAGCGCATTTTTCACTTGTTTATAATATACTTGATCTAGAAGACATCGATGCAACAATTCTTTATTTGGAAATTACAGATCAAAAACTCTCCCGCCCCAATTTCCTTCCACAGTTAGCCAAAGAACTTCAGGAAGCGTTCAAAATTAGCAATGCGCTGAATAGCAGAAGTTTCCACAATTACCAAGAAAAAGAAATCAGTGGCAAATAGAATGTTGCAAATGGGAATAAAATGTCAGACATGTGCCACCAATGCAAGAGACCTGGATGCGGAAAATGCATAAGTAAGGTGTTCAGGAAACTCCTTTGCAAAAAAAAAAATGTACTTGAAAAAATTGACATTATTCAATAGAGTAGAAAGTTAGGAAATTCAAACTGAAAGTGTTTAATTGTCTGTTTTCCAATCCTTTGTTTTTAATGTAAAAAATATATATTATTTTAAATTTTGATAAATGCTAATAAAATGTATCTTGATCAAATACAGATCATGTTGTACTAAATCTCATTTCAGATGTTATTTCATTACTTCTAAAAGGTATATATATATATATATATATATATATATATATATATATATATATATATATATATATATATATATATATATATATATATATATATATATGTGTATATATATATATATATATATATATATATATATAGTGTGTGTGTGTGTGTGTGTGTGTGTATAACAACCAACCTTCGCTATACAGACCATAACGACTGTCAATTGAAAGCCGGAATGCGGTCATTGGCAGTTCCGCCGTTCCAAGTCCAGGCTCAGAAGAAGAAGACGGTAGCTGTTCTATTATAATTAATCTTAATCTTGCCATTCCTTTCAATATTGGCAGCTAACCACTTTGCTTTAAATAAAGGTTTAAAAGTTACATTTCACAGATTTTTAAAATTAAGTTTGTGGTACATCAGTTTTTCTTTAAATACGAAGTCCTTGCAACCGCTTGCATGTAATATTAGTTTCCTTTAAAATAATTACAAAGAATAAATAAAATTTTCACAAAATAGTATATATTAATTACTGTTTTTGAGTAGCCAGTAACTAAAACAAGATAGTCAGTTTAGAGGGATTGTGCTTATGTAAAGAAATACCTGTGTATACTGTGTTGATGTATACTGGAAGTTACCATATTGTAAATATTGTCATTGTAAATAATGTAAGTTTAATCCTCTCAATAAAAAAGTAAAAAAAAAATTACTTTCCTTTAGATGATGAAAGAAAAATAACGGTAATTTATATCTGAAAATGATACGTATAAAATGCTTAAGCAAAAAACCTACACAAAAGGCAATTGACACTGCAAACAGGTCTCTTATAGCAATTGACTACTGACCTTCTCAAACAGAAATATCCAGCATTATATAAAGCAGCGGACCTAAAAATATTGAAAATCGTAATTATGGAACTAAAGGATACCAGACCCATCGATTATATAAAATTAAAATTAGTTAAAATAGCTGCTAGGTAGTTATAATCAGTGACGTCATTTCAGATTTCAGATTTCAGCTGGGGGTAGCGGGGGTGGGGGTGCAGTAAGGGCCCCCTCGAGAAATTTTTAGAAATTTGTGCGCGTTTTGGGGCATTTTGAATCCAAATAAGAGCTGTATTGAGTTGATAAAGCAACAAATAGGTGTGCCGTCACCCACCCACATATTATTATTATTATTATTATTATTATTATTATTATTATTATTATTATTATTATTATTATTATTATTATTATTATTCAGAAGATGAACCCTATTCATATGGAACAAGCCCACCGCAAGGGTCATTGACTTGAAATTCGAGCTTCCAAAGAATATGGTGTTCATTAGAAAGTAACAGAATGCAAAGCAAAATACAGAAAGGAGCCATCAATTCTCCAAAAAAAGTTAACAAATCAATGAACAATTGGATAAAAATGTAACAAATTATAAAAATGCGAGGAGAATTGCATTGGGAAAGAAGTGGGAAGCAGTCTACTGCTAAGAGAATCGACAGATTTTATAAGTATCCCCTTATAAAAAAAAAGGATTTCTCTCGTTTTCATTTTCTGAAAGAATGTGGTTACTCCACGGTCCTTGATGACACGTCAAATAAATAGATAAAAGTGTAAATATAAAAATACAAGGAGAATTGTATTGGTAAAGAAATGAGAAGCAGTATACAGCTGAGAGAATCGATAGATTTTATAAGTATACTCTTAAAAAAAAAAAAACGGATTTCTTTTCATGTTAGCATTTTCTGTTCGAATGCAGTTACTTTATGGTCCTTGATGACACGTCAGCGAGAAGTGTCTTCAACGTAAACAAAGAGAGTTGTCTTCTAGTTCCTCGCTTCGTGTAGACGAGGCGTCATCGACTTCCAGTGAATTTTGGTGATGGGTTTATTTTCCCAGATATTTGGCGTTTCTTAACCGTGTTGAGACTGTGGCTGTTATTGACTGAGAAGGAAGTGAACTTGTCAAATCGAGTGGCGATGGACTGTAGGTACTGCTTAGTGGAGGGAATATTCTGGCGGCGTGAACTGGTGTCTACTTTGAAGGTCTACCTGAAGTTAAGGAAGTTCTTTAGGAGACCACGATGAGTATAAATTTCTCTCCTCCACCCACTATTTTTTCTTTGGAGTATCTGTTTCTAGGCGTTAAGGTTACTTTAATCTTAATTAATGGCTTGAAATAGCTCTTCACATTTTTAAGATAATTTAACTTTAGTACACAATTTTGCTTGTAATTTAAGTTTTAGTTCTACATATTCTGCTCTGTCAAACTTTAATCTCTTAAGTCAGCGGTTATTAGTCTTTAAGTGTTAATTTCATTAGTTTTTTTAGTTACCATATCTAGTAATTAAATTGTTTATTTTAATTTGCTGTAACAGTAGTTTAATATACTTTAGTTCCATGCTGTTTTATTTCTTACAGAACGTTTTATACTAGATATTAATTTCCAAGAAAGTTGTCACTTGTTTTAATTTTTTGCTTTAGAATTTTGTGCACAAGAATCTTTATCAGATAGTATTATGTTTAACTTTTAAGTTACTTATTACATGAGTTGTTGTGGAAGAATTTGTGTATAAAAGCAAATTTAGATTTGTGTACTTCTCATTTTTTTAACATTTAAAGGGAACTTATTACATGAGATATTGAAGAATTTTATTTAAACTTAAATTCCAATAGTTCAATTTTAAACTTGTGAATGGTATTTAGACATTTAAATCAGTTAACAATATTTTAAATTTATCGTAAGATCAAACTAAGCTAGAAGTATTTTTCTTGATAAACTTTAAACTGATTCCAGGTTGTACTGAACTACAAACTCATTAATTTGTCTTTGAAGCAAGATTGAAGCAAGATTGAAGCAAGATTGAAGCAAGATTGAAGCAAGATTGAAGCAAGATTGAAGCAAGATTGAAGCAAGATTGAAGCAAGATTAGCTCTTCTCATACTCGGATGGATGATTGAGGTACTAACTTGACCAAACTTTTTTTCCTCCACACCCCTACAGGGGCGGCGCCCCTGTAGGGGTGGAGGCCTCTCATGAGCTGCCAGTAGGTCTTAGGACCTGCTGGGAGTTGCATGGGAGGTTTTTAACTAATCTTATATTCCCTTTCAGGTAATAAGTTCAGTCATTTTTCAGAAGTTAACGTGCCTAATCTAACTGAGAACTTAACGTAACTGCATATATTGGATTTTTTTAACTGTATATATTGGATTTTTAATTTGCATTTTTATAATTTTTTGGGATATGACATCAAATTTGTCTGGGTTTTCAAGTTTTGAACAGTAACTTAGTTGAAAGTAACATGCCTTTTTTGACAATGTAAAGTAACTGCCTATATTGGATACTTCAATTTAGTTTATTATATTTTGCTTTTTCTTCGGTTAAAGTTTTTGCTTATGACTTCAAATTAAATTAGTGTAGATTAAAATTTTTTTCAGCAGTAACTCAGCGACAGTAACTCAGCGATTTTAAGTATGCTGAAAGTGTGATTTCTAATTTTTTCCTAAGCTCAACGTTGCCTTTAAGTTTTGCATATTTTTTAATTAGAATCTTTCATTTCTAAAGGGCGTTAACTTCTGAGATTTTTGTTAGGTTTTTTTGCTAAAATGTTTCTTCACTTAGAGCCTTAACGTAATCCTTTTGTCTTTTGGTTGACTTTAATTTTAAACTTTTAAGCTTTTCAGTTTTGAACTAACGTAACTGTTAAAGCCTAGTAACTTTAATGTGTTTCATGCTAATATTAGTTTCACTTTAACAATTCAATGGACAAACCCTGTTTCACTTTGGTGTAAATACAACGAACAAGCCTGTGGGTAGTTATAAATGTACAAAACTATAGTTTTGCTAGTAAAAGCAAAGATGCCTGCAAAACTGGTACAAACCTTTTACTTGGTGGTTAGTTATTTTGTGGTGAAGCGTAATGTGGGTTTGACTTCAAATTAGCCCACAAGCTCTTTTTGACTTATAGCTCAACTATTAGCGAGGTATATAGTACCCTTGGCCTCTGAACGTTTATTTGGGTCTAGGGTTAATCGGTCTGTTAAAGGTTGTGAAAAAATTTGGTGTAAAAATTTGGATCATTTTGGGTTAAGTCAAACTTCTATTTTACAGATTTTATAAATTATGGTATTTTTGACTCCTTTCTGCCGCATTTTCTTGTATTTACAGGTCGGTTTTTGGTTGCTGAAGCATCAATTAGAGCAGAATACTTCATTACCGAAGTTTTAGCAAGTAGATCTTTGAAACTGAGGTGAGAGTTGGGCCAGCAATTGCTTCATATGCATACTAGAAACTATCCTGTGTATTATGGATTGTATAATAAACTTTGATTTAGTGAATGTTAAGTTTTTATAGGATACCCAATGATTGTTATAAGGCAGTGTTTTAAAGAAATTCTCAAGATTAGAGCCTTAAATTTACCTTAACCAGGAATTGGTCCGTATTTTGAAGCGAGTCCTTCCACAAGGCTAGGTAGTTGGTAAATTTTTTTCTGAATGCTCTTTTTCATATGAGTAACACTATTATTGACGTGTGGTTTCTAGTTTAAGTTAGACCTTATTGTAACTGCTCTCACGAACAGCTCTCACGAAAGAGTACCATGAAAGGAAATGAAGTTTGTCTGAAAGATCAAAGTATATTAAGCGCTGAACAGAAGCATGTGGTTTGGAAGTTCCAAATTGAAGTACGATAATTAAAAAAACATAGCTAATTAAAATTACTGATTAGAATTATACTGAATTACGTACTTTGTTCGGGTAATGAATGTGTTCCTTTATCTTAAATTTGACTTATCTAAATACAGTACCAGGTAAATATATTACTGGTAGTCTATAATTTAATCATATGCCTAAATACAGTACCAAGGATTATTACTGTTTGTACTATATTTTAGACCAGTCTTGTCTAAAAACAGTACTAGGTATCAATATTACTAGTGGTCCTTTAAATCAGTAAATAGTGCCAAGTATAAATATGGCCCGTGGTCCTTTAGTTCAAATCACTAATAATTGTTACTAGTGGTTCTTTAGTTAGACTTGAATACAGTACCTGGTATCTATTTTACTGGTGGTCCTTTATTTTAAATCAGACTTTAATACATACTGTACCAGATATTACTGGTAAGCAAAAACTATTTTCCATAGAACCACTGTGCTGTCATGAAAGTACAGTCCACCCAGTTTAAAAGCGGCATGGCCTTTATAAGGACTGAGTTCTGTCGTTAAAGGAATGCATTAATACCAGGGTAATAAGTTTCCTTTAAGATTAAAAAATTACATGGTAGTAGGTTTTAAGACTAAAAATGATTGTCATGATTGACTGTTAGTAGTTTAAGACTTCTGCAAAGACTGGAGGTTTCTGAAATAGATTAGGATTTTCAATTAGAAATACAACAGTTTTAGGAAGTCTGATAGGAACTTTCAATTTTCATTATAATTTTAGGAAGTCTGATAGGAACTTTCAATTTTCATAAGACATTGGCGTTCAACAAATTACTGCACTTACTGTTCAAGGTGGGTAAGTATAAGAATAATTGCTGCCAAACGTTTGGGTATGTACAGCATTTCTGCAAGGTTATTCAGGTAGCAGACACTTCGTTAACGAGTTCTACGATATTGTTAGAAGTAGTTTTGTTAAAGGTTCTGGAGGGACCGCAGAATAGTATTAGCGATGAATGTGAAGGAAACTAGGATACAATCTTGAAGATTGTATCCTGTTATGGGACAGTAACTGCAGCAAAATGGAATGGTTTGTCAGGGGAGACTTCTCTTTGGTCCCGAGGAGATAATACTCCAATGCAAATCCAAAAGAGAACTTTAAATGAATGTGCATGAAGGAAAGCGTGTATTGATAACTGACTCCAGAAACAGTTTGTAAGGTAATTCTATAAACAGTACCTTATTCCAGATATATTCCTAATGTTCTCTGGTGGTGCTTTAACTGCTGCACACTTTTGGATGTCAAACTAGAGCGAACTTAAGTTTGAAGTTCCTGTAGAGCAAGGAATCTATCATTGACAAGGAACTTCAGCCTTACCCTACAACTGCAATTTTTATCTTAAATAGTTGGTCTTGAATTTTGCATGCATTTAAATATTGATGTCAGAGTTTGCTAGGGTTCTGAAACTCAAGAGTTCGTCTTCCAAGAAAAAACACCTTTAATATTGCTAACACAGGGTTAGACTTGAGTAGTTCAAAAGCTTCAGTAACAAGCCTGTTGTAGAATCGCGTGCATTTGTAGAGGAAAGTTCGAGCCGTTGCTGTGCAGGTGTGGATGTTTTCTTAAACGATTTCTTTAATATAGCATAAAAGGACAAATGTTATAGCTTCCGTGAATGGGTTAATTGTTAATTTATTTAGTATTGCTTCTTGACAATAAACTATTATACTAAGGTGTACCAGTCTATTTAGAGCCCTTTGCTACTTGTATAACTGAAATCTTGCTGTATATTTGAGGTGTGGTATTGAATGTTTCAGTAAAGATTGGGTTTAACCACAGTCAATTATGAAAGCGAAGTATAGTGTCAAGTACTTAAGAAGTGTATGGTTAAAGTTGTGCCTTTAGAGAGAAACTTGGGTGACAAAGCACTTAGTGATACTCAACTGAAAGTTTAGGGTTTTCACAACTAGGAAGAATAGAGATTGCATATGGGTTTGCAGAGAATTGCAAGCCACTGAAGGGACAGTAATTGCTGTATTGGAATGTGGGAGCTTGGAAAGGGTGGAAATGACAGATCACTGATAGTAGTTTCTACTGTAAACAAAGAAAGGTGGTTGGAGATTGTCATTTGAGAGGAAACAGTCTGTTGAGGTTTGGAAAGGGGAAAAATAACTTCAGAGGAAGATGATGTGGCAAACTGATAAATGCCCCGTAGGGGGGTTGTGCCGTTAGCACACCTTACTCAAGGCAATGTAGGCATTACCTGAGGCTCTTTGCAGTGTCCCTTCGGCCCCTAGCTGCAACCCCTTTCATTCCTTTTATTATACCTCCGTTCATACTCCCTTTCTTCCATCTTTTCAAACCCTTCCTGACAATTGATTCATAGGGCAACTGCTTTAAGGTTTTCCTCCTGTTACACCTTTCAAACCCTTTACTGTCAATTTCCTTTTCAGCCCTGAATGACTTCAGGTCCCTGAGCCTTTGGCCTTTGGCCTAAACCCTATATTCTGTCAATTTGTCTTTACATTTTAGCCCATTACTTCCTTTCTCCTGTTACTTCCTTTTGCTGTGGAACCACTCCAATTCCCTCTTTGCCTTTCGTAAATGCTAGATGACTGAAAGTGCCTCATTGCTTGCCTTTATAACCATATTCACACGAATCAGATCAAATCAAATCAAAATGTCCACGAACTAGATTAAACCAGTCAACTAGGAACATATGTATAAGTGTCAAATGCTTATGAATACAGTTACTGAAGCAGTATAGAGCATTTGACAGGAATAGGATAAAAAAAGGGCTAAAATGATATCCTGAAGGATACTATCTGCATCTTTATTTATTTCATTTATTTGTAGCTGCTAATTGTGTCTTAGTTAAACTGTTTGTATTATATGTGTATCGTTTTTTATATTTAGTTTTCGCTCAGGACTTTGGCATATCATTATAGGAGAACAATATTGCTTTGATTTTCAGTTTACAACTTCAAAAGTCAGTTTACTGATAGGTTCTCAAATAACCCTTTGTGAAAAATATTTCTTTTTTTAAATATTATATAAGCTTTTACAAGTTCATATAATAGGTCCTGTTTCATAACTCCGAAAAGCATTGCTTTTATTGAGCATTATATCAACTTTTACAGGTTACTAATATGTAATAGGTTCTGTTTCATAACTCCCTTTATCATAAAGACTACTTTAATTTAGTAACACTGTAGTCCTGAATACAACCTTTCAGCATTTCAATTCCTTTCAGATGCTCGTGAACTGAAGCCTACTTTCTGAAGCCAAGAGACCTTTACTCAGAATTCTCTCGTTTAGAAGGAAGATACTGCACTCCCCAGGTGTGGCATATTGATCAAAGTTTGATATATTCGGCAAGGTGGGTTTTTCAAACTTCCCTCTATCCATATGTGTATGGATATACTGTATATTATGTACCTAATTCAAACATTATCTTTAATTATTGTAAGGTAAAATATAACTCATTATTCATTCACATTTTGAATAGACATAAGCCTCTTATTATAATTTCAGGGGTGATATGTATATTGAATAACTTTTTATCCCTGTTTTACATTAACAAGGTTTTGCTTAAGCAGGCCACTCATACATTGAACAAACCGATATTGGCAATTTATATAGATGTTTTGTTTTCAGCCAGTAGTTACCAGCCTTATGGCATATTTTACTGGCTTGATTTATTTATATATATATATATATATATATATATATATATATATATATATATATATATATATATATATATATATATATATATATATATATATATACATATATATATACACACACACGTTCTTTGGATCCAGAAAGCTACTCTAAAGAACCATTCTTTGGTTTTAATAAAACTCTGTTCAATCAGATATTTAATTCATTCTGATGAGAGGCAAATCAAAATGGTCATTAAGATATCATCGAAAAGATTATTTTCTTCAGAGTGTTACGGAACCGTGTGTAGCAATGGTTCTTGCCCCATATACTAACAGTTTATTAATATGGTTTATAATCACATATCAGTATGGCTTACTAATATCCACGCCTTGAAAATCAGAGATACAACCTTATCAATGACTAACGATAGTTAAAATCATTTTTTTGGAAGGGACCGGGATTTCAAAAAGGACAGAATTGGTTACAGAAATAAAAAAATCAGAATACAGAACAAATCAGTTTGTTCGAAGTCTTGACTCTCCGAATAGAATCTTCTTCGGCTTCTCACCCTCAGACCCTTAGAGTCGTATAATGTATCTTCTGAGAGGCGCTTGTGCTGTTGGAAAGGTTTTACAATTATAATTCATACATACATATGAATACATATGTATATATACACACACCCTCATATATACATACATATGTATATATTTACATATATATATATGTATATTTATATATACATACATATACATCTATTGTATATGTGTATGTGTATGTTTATATATATAACCATATATATATATCTTGTATATATATATATACCTTTGTGAAGAATGCAGAATATACTATATATGATAGAATGAAATATATACATACATACATCTAGTATATGCAGTGTATGTTTGTGCAAC
The DNA here is from genome assembly GCF_040412425.1 of Macrobrachium rosenbergii. Classification (NCBI taxonomy): domain Eukaryota; kingdom Metazoa; phylum Arthropoda; class Malacostraca; order Decapoda; family Palaemonidae; genus Macrobrachium; species Macrobrachium rosenbergii. The sequence goes on along the minus strand of NC_089788.1, from coordinate 77,233,352 downwards.
CACTCTGAACCTTTGTGTATACACAATCCTACTGACAGAATACAATACCTCAATGATAATATTTCTATCTGAACCAGTAATGATGATAATAATAGATAATAAAATCAAGGTAGCTTTTAAAACAGTACAATCTACTTACGGCACTCCTTATCGGCCACTTTCTTGAGTTCAGGATTATAGCATGCAGCATCCCCAAATAGGCAGTCATTTGCGTAGGTCGACCAGTCACTGCCACAGACAGGCTTGTAGACCATGGGGCATATTCTGGCCGGCTTACAATACGGATTTATTATTAGTTTGCCTGCGAAAGACATAATAAACCTTTGGTTATTTATCTGTTTGTGCCCCGTAGGAGAAGGGAAGAGGGGGTGTGGGCAGTGCCGTCAGTGCACCTGACGTGGTGCACTGAAGGCATAACTCAAGGTTCTTTGCGGAGTCCCTTCGGCCCGTAGCTGCAACCCTTATCATTCTTGTTATTCTACTTCTGTTCATATTCTCTTTCTTCCATCTGACTTTCCACCCTCTCCTAACAATTGATTCATAGTGCAGCTGCGAGGTTTTCCCCCTTTTATCCTTCTGTTACACCTTTCAAACCTACTTTACTCTTAATTTCTCTTTCAGCGCTGATTGACTTCATAATAGGTCCCAGTTCTTGGCTTCTGGCCTAAACTCTACATTCCATTTTCCCTTATCTGTTTATGTGTTGATGGTTACAACAAACAGCAGGCGATGAAGAAATGGCAAGATGGTTTTGTCATTGTGGCCAGATTGTTATTTAACAAGCAAGCTACTTAAAGGTCGGGCTGCTCTCTTTACAGTAGTACGAAGTCTTGGTAGTAAGTGTGTCTATCATTTCCAGAGACTGGAAGGTAATGTTAATGCATATAGGCCAGAGGCTGCGAAGTGGATTCTTGGGTACTTCGCCTGGGGAAGGAAACAGACATATCTCCCCAAAAGTTGTGTACTTGTGGGAGATATGAATTTAGCTTGTCTAAAGCCCTCAAAGTGTGGGAGATGCAACTTAGCTTGCCACAAGTCCTCTACTTGTGGAAGATACAAACATAGCTTATCTAAAGTCCTCGACTTGCGGACGATATGAGTCCAGCTCTTCTAAAGTCCTCAACTTGTGGAAGATACAATAGTAGGTCATCTACAGTTGCCTACTTGTGGAAGATATGAACATAGTTGTCTCAAGTCCTCAACATGTGGATTATAGGAAGATACCTGATCTAAATTGCTCTACATGTGGAAGATATGAACACAGCCCACTTAAAGTCGCCTACATGTGGAAGATATGAACATGGCTATCAAAAGTCTTCTACTTATGGATGATACAAACAGACCTCATATAAAATTCTCTACCGGTGGAAGATACGAACATAGCTCATTGAAAGTTACCTACTTGAGTTAGATATGAAGATAGAAAGTTCTCAACTTGTGGATTGTGCAAACATACCTCATCTAAAGTTCTCAACTTGTGGATTATGCAAACATACCTCATCTAAAGTTCTCCACTTGTGGAAGATACGAACTTAGCCCACCTAAACTCCTCTACATGCAGAAGATAAGAACAAAGCCCACACAAAGTCCTCTACTTATGGAAAACATGAAAATCATTTTACTCCCATTTGTTCAAATTCATCTACACTGGAAATCCACCAACCGCAAGCTCCTTTGTAGGCCACTGTGAGGTCGTTTATGAAACAGGCCCACCTGGAGAGCAGGCATAAGTTTGCGTAGGTCCTTCCGTCACTTCCGCAGACTGGATTGAACACCTGGTGGCAAGCAAGAACCGTAGTAATGCAAAGTGGATTCGCGGGACCTTTATCTGGAAGAAGAAGAAGAAGAAGACGACTTCGTGCTTGTTTTTTTACGTTTTAATTTTCTTACTCATTAATTTATTTGATCAAGCTATATATCTTCCATGAATGGAATAGCCTAAGAAGTGGGTTCCCTATATATATATATATATATATATATATATATATATATATATATATATATATATATATATATATATATATATATATATATAGAGAGAGAGAGAGAGAGAGAGAGAGAGAGAGAGAGAGAGAGAGAGAGAGAGAGCCTCGATGGCTAGGTCGGTAGAGCAGCAGCCTCGGACTTCATAGAGGTCTGTGGCGCGGGTTCAAATCCGCAGCCGACCGGTCAGAGAGGCGGACACTTTGCTATCAGTGTAGACACACCGGGATTATGTATGTAATCAACGGATAGGTTTGCTGAAAGCAAAAGGGTGTTACAGACTAATACACACACAAACAAAGCCACTCCAACATCTAAAAACATAACAGACACCTCACACGTCTCGAACTGTCGACCCAACTGCTCAGCTCTCTCGCTGCTGGGAGAAAGGGAGCTGGGGATTTGGTACGATACATGTACACATGCGCTACCGGGGTCTAAGCGATGTAAGGCGGGGTAGCCGATCGAGGCTACGGCCTACCCCAACGCCAAATCAAAGTCCTTCAAAGAAGGCATCGTGCTTACCCCATATAAAAAATGGGAAAAAGCATGTTAAACGAAGAAGGTATATAATAATAATAATAATATTAATAATAATAATAATAATAATAATAATAAAAATAATAATGATAACCAACCGCATTCTCCTGCATGGATCATTCCAGCGATCTCTTTAGAGCAGGCAGCTCGTTGGAATTCGCACTCGTTCCCGTAGGTCACTCCGTCACTCCCACACACTGGGGCGTACTCCTGGGGGCATGACACCGACTGCTGACACTGGGGACTTGCTGACTGTTCACCTGGTGAGGAAACGGGTCAAGGTCATTGTCTAACTTTAACTGATGAATGTAACTGAAGGTATGTGGTCAGAGATGGATGTAATATATTAATATATTTATATATATATATATATATATATATATATATATATATATATATATATATATATATATATATATATATATATATATATATATATATATATATACATAAACACATACATATATATAAAATATTGTAAGTAATTATCAAGATCTAGAAAAATAAGAGAATTCTGTTCCAGGTTTTTGTAATAGTTTCTCAGTGACTGGGAATGAAACTTATTTTCACTTACCTTGCGAAATGGGTAGAATCTCTGATGTGGTACCGA